>NW_026535289.1:580298-626300 GCF_026225885.1 Hylaeus anthracinus | reverse complement strand
ATGAATTCTCATTAGGATCTGAACGTCCGCACTGTTGAACACAGCATTTTAGCTGCGCATTGTTGGAAAACACCGAATTTTACATTGTGTTACACAGTGTCGCCATTGCACTGTGCTGGAAAGCACCTTCATGTACTAGCAGCTCATTTCAATTTCAGATATTTTTGTACTTTCTTGTTGCTTTTTTATGGGGATCTTCTATTTTTCAATGATAACTCCTTGAGTCCTCCACTTTTTCATGCACTTGGCGTAATTTTTTTACTTTTCTCCCTGTATATATTTAATTGATAAATACTATCACCAAAATACAAAAACAATTATATAGATATACACAGTGCGTGAAATAAGTTTTAAGACTGGGTCTGTAAAATGAAATGGAACTACTTTTATGTTCCATTGGAATACTTGGAATACGTTTTGCAAATGTATGGATGAGCAATGTATCGTTGCTTGGCACACAAAAGGTTAATACCTAACACTCAAGATTAGAGTTCATAGGGTTTTAAGGTCATTGCTTTCATGAAAAGGGCTAGTTAATCTAAATACTTCTATAGAAGCTTGTACGTCAGAGATGAGCAAAATTCTCATATACGTGAAGAATTTTCATTTTTAATCCATTATTCATTCGATGGACTCTACAATCTGAATTACAGAGTAAAATTAGAACTCCAATTTGGGTTATTAAATGCTTGGCTGAATAACTGTTACACCAATATATCGGAGGTATTTGAGAGAAGATGGTCGAAGACATAAATCGTTATGTAGAGTTACTGTTCAGTACTTTTTATGTGGGTAGAATTTTTCCCAACTCCATCGTGTAGGTGAATATTCCATAAACAAAGGAAGAATACAGAAAAGAGGGTCTAGAATGTTTTCAAGCCAGGAAAATCAGAGTGGAATTGAGCATTTTTGCAAAGATTTCTAGTATTACATTGTAAATATGAGGGAACTCTTGGTTCTTAAATAGCAAACGTCAATTTTGCAGATTTTTTACTACAAAGTTTAAATCCGCTTTTACGCTGATCTAGAGTTTTAGTTTTTGAGAAAAAACTATTCTCAATTCTTCTCTACATTTTTTTTCCTTTTGAAAGAGTCTTCTTGGAAGCTTCCAAAAAAATGTTATGATTGGCTCATTTCGATCAAAAATTCTACTGTTTTTGAATGAGAAAACGCCATTTGTGCGTTGCTCGGAAACGAAGCGCTCGGCAGAAAAATCCCGTCGATGTTGGCAAATAAAATATGATCTTCCATAAAGCTTCAGTCACACAAAAGCGTGCCTGCTATGTTTGCAAAATACGACATGCGCTTTGGCACAAGCGTAAATAATATAAGATAAGGAAAACGGAACAAGCAAATGTATACAAAAGAAGAAACCGTATACAGCACAACCCATATGCTTCTGAAAATTTTAGTGAAAATTAATATACAATATTCTGATGTAGGATACACATTTTTTTATGGTCTTATAACCTAATTAAAACAGATGTTATTAATTACGGATAGTGTAGATATGAGTTATAAAATGGTTTTCTGCTCATGTACTGTCGGAAAATCAGGACTATTATCAATACGCAAAAGACTGGTAGTGTATTTCTTGATAGAAGTGATGAAATTTGAATTGGTTACTGTATCCATGACTTTATGTAGTATAGCGTACAATTATATAGAGTATTTATAATAGGACACTATATATAAGGGTACTTTCTAAGAGGATACTTTTTTATTCGTATTATCTTTCCACGCAGAGGCAATTTTCATGATTTTTTTTGCAACCAACGTAATAAATTTTAGAAATTTAGTACATGTGTATAGAAGGTTCGTTTAAATTTACTATAACCCTGCACAATTTGTTTTCAAGTTATATACACCATTCCATTTTCACCCCTTTAATCGTTTCATACATTTCCAATAAACACCATTATAATTATTAAAATTCACGTACAGATCGTAATTTTCTTCTGTAGTTAAATTTATTGAATTTTATCCAAGTAATTCAGTCCAGCGAAAAATATACATCCAGTTCCAAATAACTTGAGGCATGCGTATATTTCTTTTGACCCGGAAAAAATATTTAAAAACCGAAGATGTTAACTACATGCGTAGTAACCCTTAGAGTACCATTTTCATTCGATCCATATATGATTTCTATACATCACATTAATATTCGCGAAGATACTACACTCTTGTGTGAAAGACTGCACGGTACGTGCGACTGCAAACGGTTGGGCGCACTTTTTGTTATTCTTCTTTCCGGCGCTCTCGATGCAATTTCCATGAATTCAATTTTTTTGTTGCATCCTCGCCGGACTGGCTGCAAGTCCGTGAAACTGTTCCCGGAATATTGAAACCGTAACTTTTATTACGAGGTCTGAAAAAGTGCGGCCAAGAATTAGACTGCTATATCGGCTGGGATAAATTTCTCGTCCCTCGCGGTATTTGTTATTTCATGCAGCTGCGAGTACGGCCGTAACCAGCCGTTCGAGGGCGCGATATATCTTCGGCTATATAATTGAAATTAATGTAACCATGGCTGTAAGCATAGTTGGGCAAATTTTAGTTCCGAGTAAAGAATAAAGATTCCAGATTTATTCTACGGAATAAAATGAAGTTACTCGTTTAGCCGCTCCTCCTTGGAACAAGAGATGTTGAACTGTTCTTGGGAAAAGGATAATGAATGAAGAATTGTGGTTTATGGTACTGCCGTGTTCGATGACACGAACTGCGATCAAAGCCACCATGTTCCGTTCGACGTGTTCCTTCATCGAGATTAGTAGGAGTTTGCGAAGTCTTCGATAAGATCTGTTTGGTCAAGGACAATCGAGCTATTACCAAAGTCACGCTTGTCTCTGTTTCACTGGCTAAGCTCACAGGAATTCAACTCCTACCGCGACCGAATCATTCAGAAACCCCCACTGGGCATCCCTCTATTCATACAATGTCTTCAGCGCAGAAAAAAAAATAAAAGTCGTCGTCACGAGGGCGGCAGATAAGGTCAAAAGTTCAACGAGATTACTTTCTCAACCTTCGTTCTCAGCTTTCTCGTCGTAAGGTTCGCCCGCAACGCGTTGAATCGAAATTTCCTTATGAAAGGGATGTGAAAAATATGAAACGCGGACACTGTTGCACAATGGAATAGGGACTTCGTTTCTTTCTATGGCGCGTCTACTTGATATCGTGCCACCATTTGGAAGGAATAGCAATGATTTCGATATGCGAGGAATTACACTTAGATCTCGACGAAGACACGTTGCTCCCTTGATATGAAGTTAATGTGCAGACGATGGTTCGCCATTGCGTTTATAAATTGAATATTTAACAATCGAATTAAGGGTCTTAAATGTTACTGTTTGTTGAGGTGTATATATTAATACACCTGATTGCTGAATAGAGATCATAAGAAATTAAAATTCAGTTACTTATAAAGACCACGTTTCTATCACGTGTATTCTCAACCTCAAGTAAAATACGCAATGCATAAATTGATAAATAAATAAATATTATTTTCGATCAAATTTTATTTTAATTTGAAATATGTAAAATGGTATATTATTTTATTGATGCTCTCTTGTAGTTTCGACTTTTATTTATATTTACTGTCTACCTCACTCTACACCGAAATGTACCACGTAATAATTAAAAACTTCAAAAAAGTGAAAAAATTACGCCAAGTACATGAGAAAGTGGAGGACTCAAGGAGTTATCATTGAAAAATAGAAGATCCCAATAAAAAACTACAAGAAAGTACAAAAATATGTGAAATCGAAATGAGCTGCCAGTACATGGAGGTGCTTTCCAGCACAGGGCAATGGCGACACTGTGTAACACAATGTAAAATTCGGTGTTTTCCAACTATGCGCAGCTAAAATGCTGTGTTCAACAGTGCGGACGTTCAGATCCTAATGAGAATTCATCTAAAGTGACTCCTCCGCACTTTGGCGGTGAAATGAAGAAGCTAAATAGCGTACCATCCACAAACTGAGACTGTTTAGAAATTTGTCTACATTTCTGCGGCCTGGAAGTCAAATGCTTGGCATGGCCAGGCAAGGCATTCTTAGATCATCAATACCCATACTTTCTCTCTCATAGACTTTCAGGTAATTTGTCAATTTAAAACTCTGACAATATTATGAGTACACTTTCATTGCATTGGGTTTTAAAATATTTCTAATGTCATTCATCGATGCCAATACCTTTACTCTCGTAAGCTTTCAGATAATTTATCAGTTTAAAACTCTGACAATATGAGTACACTTTCATTATTTTGCGTTTTAAAATAATTCTTATTCATCGACACCTTGACCTTGCCTGGCCATTTCATTCTTGAAAATGTTGATATTTTTATACCTTTTATTCGTATGTTTATACAGTAACTTGTACTTATACAGTAAATAAAGTTTGTTATGACTATTGTCATGGTAAACATATTTTGACAATCGAGGAATTAATGCAATTATTATATACTCATAATTTCTATACGACTTCTCAGTTCCTCGTAAGTCATAAACGATATAAATGAAAATTTCTTATTAAAAATTTTGACACAAGTTGGAATTATAAAATTCAGCCCAGGATTAAAATCCACATTCGGAGGAATTATGCCTGTCTTATTAAAGCGTTTTTACTCTAGATGATTCAGCTTTTAAAATTCTGTAATGACCCAACGCTGGCTGTTCAAACGCATACATATCGCTAATAAGAACAATTTCAGTTGGTATAAGTACTGCAGCTATGAGAGGAGACGAGAAGTTTCTCATCGCTTTGAACGAAGGTAAAATTTTAATTGCCACCTACCGTTTGTAATAATCGTTTCAATTCTTTCGTGAAGAATCGCACTTAATCAAGGTAACATTTTCCTTCTAGTTTGCAAACCCATAGTTCAGACGAAGGATACTCTTCTTTCTATTCGTATATCATTTAAGTAACTCGTACTGTTAATTAAATTATCTAATTAAATATCTAAAGGAATATTTAAAAACTTTTAATTCTACATGCTATGCACTTTCATTTTTTAGTAAAAATATCTACTTTCAAAAGTATTTCGTGTATCCTTAAAAGCTCATTGCTTGTTTCGTTTAAGCTCAGCTTCTCCATTTAAGTATCCACCCCTAATCACAGCTTCAAATATTGCATTATTCAAGAAAAATACGCAAAAATAAAGTTGCATTTAGCATTGAAACTTGGGTAATAAAGAAGCTTAATTTTTACGTTGCTCTTAGTTACAGCAACATAGCAAAAGAGATTTTTAAAGTAATCTAAATGGAAATCAAGCTCGAAAGACTCGTGACTACAAGGAAAAGTGGAAATTCCAGGACTAATAGTCCGCCAACGAGGTTCTAAGAAAAAGCACAAACTATATGTGTAAACGTATGGCATGTAATTCGCAGAAATCGTAAACTTAGAGCGTACACCATTGTTTCTCAACGAGGGTAATCGAAACTTTGAAGTGGGCAGTTATCTATCTAATTTTGGAGAGGTCATTTTACGTGGACGAATCAAGAATGTTATTTAATATATTTCAGCTGGCGTGAGTGGAAATTAAAGTATTAATTACGCCGTTTGCAGCTCCATATTTAATTGAAAGGAACTTCAATGCTGCTTCTGAAATATTCATTAAGGAAAAAATTGCCTAAAAATTTGCGAACAAGGTGACTTTACATATGTAAACAAATCCTAGTTGTACATATATATTGTTAACAACATGCAAAGCGAATAAATCTCTCTTTTGTGATTTGAAAGCTTCAATACAAAAAAATATCATTTTGCTTCTGTTCCTTTCCAATTTCTGTATATTTTGCCTTACTAACGTCTAACCGATACCAAATATAAATTATTTTGGTAATTACCATACAATTTTAAGCCCTTAAAAATCAAAGGGGGTCGAATTAAAAAACGGTTCTGACAAAGTGAGCGTTTCAACCGACAAGGTTGAGAAACACTGGCGTACACAGCTACTGCACGCTGCACGAGGGAAACTGGTGGAAACCTTGCTTTGAACAATATTCAGGCGAATTAGTTGAAGCTCCGAAGCTCGTTGTAAATCAGCTTTATTCAGAAATCCGGTCATTTTCTATCTCGCTGCGTGCGAAAGAACTTCCCCAAGGATCAGAATTTAATTCTGCGCTTATCTGGATTCGCGATGTTTTCAACGATACACCCGTTCACGTCGAAAATTCACCGCGTACGTTTCAACCCCCTCGTTGGAAAAGAGTTAGAGCTACACCCTTTAACGATTTTCCCTATGGCCCTGACGAAAGAATATAAGCGCAGTTTATCATCTTGCGGAATCTGACCGCGTGTATTCGAGTAAAGAGCAAATCGCGACGGATCCAGTAGTATAAAATACAGTTTCGTGGCACAATTGAATTCCACTGGTAGAAAATCATGATACAAAACAACCGACTGTTCAGACTTCGCGTAGTCGAGCAGATTTACGACGGTACGACTGTAAGAAACATTGCAAACTTTCCAGGACATTCGAGGACCAGCAGCCATGATACGTCTTCACTGTGGGTCGACAAAGAACCACCACTTAAATTGACTATTTGAGACCGTTAGGTTGGATTCACTCACAAGAAGTGGAAGTATATTTGTTTACTTGGAGAGAATGATTTATAGTCACATTGCATATTTAATGAAGGGCAGTTAGAAGCATTGAGTACTATCATACTTATCTGCTCTATATAGATTTTTAAACAAACGTTGTTACGTGTACTACATATTTATTATTGTCAGTCTGACAGTTTAAACTGCTCGTACATCATTGACGTATATTTAAAGTTTTTTTTTTAATATAAATCGTTAGTATGTACATATATTGTTTTATTAGTCATAACAGACATCTCTACATATCTACAAATTCACGGTATGAATTATAAAATAAGCAAAGAGGACAGTTAATTATTGAATTATTTGCGTAGTGTAATCTGAAATATACCAGTACAAAAATGATAAAAAAGAAAACTTTGAAGATATGATGTTAATGTAACATTCATCATTATGTAAACAGATCAATTAGATTCATTTTTAAATGAAAGCAAAAAATCTTCCAATATGATCTCCAATGTGAAAGATTAATAAAAATAGTACGGCGATTGTATACAGCATCAGCATTTACTAAAAAGATTATTGATTTTTTAAATTTAAAAATGAAATGTTATCTTAGAAATGTTTTATTTAGAATGAAATTGTGCATCACTCAAAGTTATTGTGTTTTAGTTTCGGTTTCATTCGCTAATTAAGGAACCGCCAAAAAAGAAATGACGGACGATGCGAACAGCATATGGATCGCTCTGTGACGTACAGCGTCGCGTTCATTCCTCCCTGCAATTTAGGACAATATCGAGTAATTTCTAGTCCACGTATGACGCACAGTCTCCGAACTCCGGTCTCTAACCACGCGATGGATGACTATGCGAGGGCATCGCGAGACCACGTCCCCGTATCGAGGTAAGCCACGTCTCGATGGATAATTAACCTGCTGGCAGCGTCCGCGGAGGCAAAGTTCGAACTTTTCGTTGCTCGCGTCCGGGACCACGGCCTCTGCGGAATTCGTTTCTAATTACGACGTAGACAGACTCCGCGGTAACATCGTTATCGACGTAATTTTCATAAACCATCGGTCAGGGTGGAACATCACGGAACAAAAAGTTACGGTATATCATGTTAGGCAGCATACGAAACATTACACAACAGCGAAAGCTAATTTGAGGTATCTTTGATGGGTCTGATTCATTGTAACTAATATAAATGGTTTAATAATGGTAGCAATTGAAATTACCGCATGGTGTGAAAATAGTAATTGGAATTGTGCTCCAAGCAAAGACTTTCTTAATTGAAGAAAGCAATGACAATGGTAGATAGAATGCATGTCTTACTGCAAATTAAAATAAAATATGTATAAAATAAATATACAGGGTGGTCCACCTAAGTTAGACCACCTAAATATCTCCTCTAATTGTGGAGGTACAAAAAATATTTTGTACGCTATTTGAATGGTTTGAAAAAACCAATCTATTGCAAAAGATTTCTTTTTTCTAGGGTAATTTTTTTCGGAGTTTACAAGGTTGTTGATGTTTTTTTGCGTATAAATGTGTAATTTTTTTTATCGCATCGTGTAGCTGATGTAAAAATACGTCCATATATGTACATTACATAACCTTGAAATGATCTTTGAGTTCAAAAATTAAATGGTATATTAACATAACATAATGTTATGTTAATCCAATGTATTACCAAAATATAGTACAACACAAATGTTTGTTTCTTTTTGTTTATTATCTTTTATAATAAACTGATGTACTAAACATAACAACGATTTAGAAAGGTTACAGACAATTACTACATAAAATCTGCAATATAATTATATATCCATGAAATGTGGAACACATTTATCTATCCTTGTAACAATACCAGAAAATCGCGACCGAAATTTCGCGATCATCGGTAGGCGCGGGGAGTAGGACGAGCGGGGAACATTCGCGAACACTCGCGAACGCGCTCGCATAGTAACGCGGCTTGTTGATTGACCGCGGTCTGTTAACAACGATCGGGTATAAGAATCGGTCTCGCGGTAGCGAGCGCGGCATTCTTTGCTGCACTCATAGGAGAGAATGAGGTAATTACCACGGTCGCCTAATGAGTAAGGAGAGTACGAAGCCTAGCTTTCGGACGCCTTTAGCAGCTCAGGAGAGAACGGTTGGAATTATCGCCGGTCGCCTGTAAAAGAGGAGAGTACGGGAGCTCTTGCCTGGCCACCCTGGAACGGAGAGAACGGCTCCGCCGGTCGCCTCCCAGGGACTGGACGGTAGAGTCACCCGCACGCTTCGACACGAAATACATTTTTGTTATTGTAAATTTCTGTTGTTGTAAAATTGAGCCGAAAGCCTTGTTTCCAAAAACCCTGTAATTCCTATTCCTCTCCCAGGAAACTAACCTGTACAATTGGTAAATAAATAAACCATTTCCTTTTCCCTTAGAACCTGTTTCCAATTCATTCCTACAAACCTACATCCCCTACATCCTCCATATACCAAAATAAACTACTTATCATAAGCCATATTGATTCCAAGAGCAAAACAAAATCTAATATTTTACTTCCCATCGCGTGTAAATAAATAATTATAGGCTTCAAAAGAGATACGAAGGAGAATTTCTAGATAAACAATATCTCTATTACTTAATGAACCAAGGAATCTACATTCCTTTAAAAATTCTGTAGTCAATAATTTCGTGTATGGCATCGAACCCTCGATGAGGTGCAATTTTTTCCTTGAAATGACAAAGTTTCTGTTCCCCCTGGTGTATTCCTTAATGAAGAGACGACATAGATAAAAGAAGAACTTTGAAGCAGTCAACCAGAGAAAGTTCCGTCGACGGAATTGTTAAGTGCACAGTCTTTCCACGATTTTCTTTAACGGACCGCAATACGAAACTCGATCCCCAAGTAGATTCCAGTCGATTGCGTGGACTTTTTAATTTTAATTATTCCGACAGCAGGTAATTGGCACAAATATCGAAGCTTGTAACTCAATGACACGGAACCGGATAGATAAATAACTGTAGAAACGAAGCTTGAAGTGTGACACTCATTAACGTAGGATGTATTTCTGATGATCTATTTATTGCTCAACATTTATAATTGCTTTATACAGTATTTATGTTAACATTACTAGTGAACTTGGGTTATGTTCTCATAGGCCCATATTGTTCACACCATCAAATAATACTCTTAAAAACACACGATAAATTAAGGAAGAGAATGATTGTGTTACATTCGAAAAATAAAATAAAAACGTGAACTTGATTTTCTTTCATACATATTATGCTACTTTCAATCGTTTTGTAAGTAATATTGATTCTTAATTTGTATGTTAACTTTTCATATCATATATATGTGCTCTTTTACTAAGTAGACTTTTCCAAACATTTTGCATACACTGTTTTTTTTGTGGTGGATAACGTTAATTAGTAAATGCAAAGTCTTACGAATTTAATTGTATTACCCACAACACGAAATTTATATTCTAATTAGACATAAAAGGGAAGATGAGAAAGGGAGTGATTGTTCTACAATAGAAAAAGAACAGAAGGCATGAAACTGAGACAGTGAAATGAGATGGAGAAGAAGTGAATAAAATGGATTCGACTTGAAATCGTGTATGTTCATGCGAGAAAAACAGTGAATGATGAATCATACTTCAGAAAAGGAGATTTAGGATCTTAACTTTTCGCTAAGTGAGAGGGGTGACCGAACAGCAACATTCTTAATCATGTAAACGGTAGGTTGCCTTAAAAACCCTTTGGAATAATGACGATGGCTCGAGAACGGACGAAAGATCTCGCCCTAGCTCTTTTCTTGGTAGATTTACGAGCATCCAGGGGAACTCGATGGAGTGGGTCCTGTTAAATGTGCTCGATTCGATCGCCGATATAATGTTCCTCGCCGGAAAATAGGAGTTATAAAATCGTTCCGACCGGACCTTTCTTTCGTGATAAATATCGGGATACCAAGAATTAGTCGAAGTTCTGTCGCCGGTAACTTTGCTGTCGGAGACACGTGGATGAATTGAAATAGTTCCTGCGCTGTACGAGATTTCAGGTTTCTCAAAAGTAGAACAATCAGAGTACATACAAATTATTTAGAAAGCTCTAAATATAGAACTGATCAAATACATAAAAATAATAGGGCAAAAAGGGTTTCTTTTTTTTAAATTTTCAATATTTGTAATGAATTCTTTGAATATATTTTTAATAATATATTTTTGAATATTTTATTTAAGAGTCTTTCATCCTATATTTCCTCTTCTTTCTTACACACACTCTCTGTACATAAATTTTCGAAAAATATTGTTCATTAGGAAAGACCAGAATTGTAATATCAATAACGTTAAGAAATGAACGAAATGATCAAAGGACCACGAATGACTTCAGCTTCTATTATAATATAAAGAAGCTAGTTAAACTGAATTCTTCCAGCCCTAAATTACACGTTCGCAGCAGAGGCGGCCATTAAATTTCTATTCCAGACTTGTTTGAGACCTGACGATGATCCATCTATCTATCCCCCTCCGACAGTTGACCAGGAAGCTGAGTTTGAAACAAGTCGTCTGCGATTTCTCGATCAAGAATCATTGGCGGTACTCATCGAGAACGCTCGTCGAGACTGATGTTCCCTATCAAACCGCTTGATGTACTGCCTCGTTGTAGAACTCTATCGGCATCCGCGAACAACTCATAAATTTTCTTCAACTAGGTGAGTGTGCGATTGAAGAGCACGTCGCTCCCTACCTCCCCCCGTCGTTCATATCATTGAAAGTTACAAGTGTTCCATCATTCGCGAAACATTTTCCAACAATGAACGTTCATTTTTAGAGGTGGTCGTTACATGAATTTTAAAACCTTGATTCTGAAGCAATAATATGACACGCGGATTTATTGCCGTGTACATTTACTTGGGAGGCCTGTAACATTGTTCTTTAATACTCTTAGTGCGTCACAAACCAATGAAGGGGTTTTCTGAGAAAAAAGAAGCGTCCTGTTGCGGGAAATCATTAAGTATGGTGCAGCAGATGGCGGTCCGCGATGAATTAGTCGTGAGATATCCTGTCATTTTATTTTCAGTCTCTCCAATTCTTGCATGTGACGCGAAGTCTGTAAATTTTTTCTTTTTAATTGAAAATTTAAAAACAAATGAAATGTAAAATTAAGATTACTTTTTGAAATCACTTACATTATTAAAAGTTGTATATTTACAATAATATATAATTGATGTAACTGATACATAAGTTGTATATTTATATTATATCTTTAATAATATACGATTTATTTTAGGATCATTATACTGAGAAATGAAATAACATATTGAACAGAAAAATGTATACTTTTACTTTCAGTACCAACAATAAATATTTTCAGAATCCATTAAAGAGAGTTTTAATTTTAATTGATATAAGTTATTTACTTTACAACATTAAGTTGATAGACTTATCTATATAAAAGAAATTGTTGGTAATAAAATTGTCATTTGAAACTGTTCATTTATTATATAGGAGAACCTCAGGCATGATAAAGTTTTCATAATTTCGTTTCCTGCGTATCTTAATATTCATTCTGAATATTAATCTGCCACGATGGACAAATACAGAATACGAATTACACGCATTTTACATTATTAGATCTTTGGATTCAACGTGCTTTGAACAGCAACCGTTTAAAATGCATATTTGCTCTGATATTTTACTAGGAATATATGTTAGATTGCACTTTACGATTTTAATACTTTAAATTACAACATTCCTGGATTAAACGTTATCATGTCGTCTGCGATAATAAAATATGAACTATTAAATTATTTTAAATAGTCACTTCTTACTCTAATTTCAATTAAAATTTTTCCAAATCTGGTTGTCATAAGCATAGTACTACATTTTGCGCTTTTCTGTTTCCACCTTCATTTGACGTCTGCAGTAATAATAGTAAAGTAGCTACATCAAAAGTAACAATTCGAAATAAATTATTTCAAATAGTTATATCTTATTCTCATTTCAATTAAAACTTGCTCAGAATTAGTTCTCATTATTAATCTATGGTATCACATTACAGATTGCTACACTTTGTGTTTCTCTCTTTCAACCCTCGCTTAATGTCTGTATCAATAATATTAATAAAGTAGTTATATTGAAAGTACCCATCCAAAATAGATTATTTCAAATAGCAACTTATTATTTTCAGTTTAATTAAAATTTGTCCAGATCTGGTTCTCATTATCATTCCATAGTATGTACTACATTATACAGCGCTACACTCTGTGCTCTTCTTTTTCAACCCCGCTTGGCGTCTGCATCAATAATATTAGTAAAATAGCTACATTGAAAGTAACAATCCAAATTAAATTATTCCAAACAATTACTGCTTATATTCATTTCAATGAAAATTTGCCCAGATTTGTTCGACGAAGAAACTAGTTAACAAAATATCAAAGAACCCAAGTGTTCCCATCTCTACCTACTCAGGACGGCACTCTGCAGAGATGGAAAAAAGGATGATCCTGCAAAAAAATCTGCGCGTCGTTCCCGGTTATTCCCGACGGCGTACTTAAGGCCATTTCGCCCCGTGGCCGATTTTTCAGCAGGTGAGTACAGGTGGTGATTTATAAAGTGGGAATGCAGCTCTGTGGGCCGCGTGCCGCTCACGGCGATCCATTATGGTCTCCCTGCTGCTTCGAGTCATAATATCTCTCCCCTCTGGAGTCCACGGCCAGAGCCAACCCCCTCCTCTAGTGCAGGATCTCATCGTATACCGTTCCATTACCATACTTTATGCATACCAGGACTCTCTATACACCCTCCGCTATCCTGGCAAACATTATAACGCCGCGAGATTATGAATTTTGTATACGCTTCAACGGATCTCTGCCCGATGTCTTCCATTTCACCCCTTTTCCGCTTCGATCAATGCCTCTTCCTTTAGCCAGCGTGCACAAGCGTCGATCTTTTCTCTTTTCCGGCGATAAGCGTATCCGGATGATCCATTCGAAGTGGCTGCCATCACGGTGACGATCGCGGATCGCCAATGTCTCCGAAGGCAATAAACACCGAGGAACGTTGAGAGATGTCCCGAACTTCATCATTCGCGCGTTGCAATTTCGTGGAAGTTACTGGAATCAAAGATATGCTCCTCGGGATGAAGAAGCGATATGGCTGATAGCGGTGGATCTAGGGTTCGGAGCTGGATCTTTCGGTTACTGGGAGATCGTTGTAACTCACAAGGAAGATGGAGGCTTTTAATAAAGGTACGGGTCTGAGATTTCGGACGGCGATGGACTACCTTCCAGTGACATCGTGATGCTTGGAATCTGCTGGGAATTATCTGGTTTTAGCGTACGAGTCAAAATTTCAGTCATTTGCAATCCGAGTTTTAGACAGTTGTAACAAACGGTTTGAAAGTAATCAAAGTTTATACTGCCACTCTTGCATTGCATGTGAATGTTGGTGGATATGTTTCATAACGTTATTAAGGTAAATGGATGTACGCTTTTGCAAAATACGTGTTCATACGTATGTGAAATATATGAAGGAATATGCGCCTAAAGAATGGACGAAACATCGAGTAATGATATTGTTTTTGATTACTGTACAAAGACCAACAATTATACTTAATTTCAACCAGACCTAGACAAATTTTTATTGAAATAAGAATAAGAAATAGCTATTTTAAGTAACGAATTAATTCGTTATATTTATATTTCAAATTGAAAGAAAGAAAAAATACAGAAATTATGTTTCAAATAATAAGCAAAAATAAGAATTTATGTTAATAAATCTTTACTGCAATTTGCTTTGAGGGAAATTCGTTCCTCAAAAACGTCTTTTGTAATCGGGTAATCATTTAATACAGACAGGTTAGTAATCTTATCTTGCAAAAATGTTAGTACATTAATTTCTTCTTGAACTTCAATAATAAACATGGAACTGTTGAGAATAATATATTGTTTGACATAATATTTAAAAAATAATTTCAAAAGTGCTCAAATCTGGAAAACAAGATGCCTAACCGAACTCAAACGACCTCCAGCAACAGTCACGAGCTACAGGATCGATTTTGAACAATTTAAATAAATATTCGATATAACTAGTGCTTTGGCCTGTTCGGACAATCGTTGCACTTTTCATGAAACAGCAACCGGAAGCAGAAATCGCGTGAAACGCGATACAATTTGAAAGTTTGCGAATCTGTAAATACAGCGCTGGAATATTTGGAGTGCATTATGCGAAAGTTCCACGCAATTAGACGTTTATTGGGGTGCATTCCCATCAGCAAGGTTTCCTTTCTGACAACAAAGTTTTGTCCATCGGTTCCCTCGGAGTGAACTAATTATACGGGCTGTGGGAGTTCCCGTGAACTTTGAGGTCGAAAGCAAAATTCCTCTTCCTTGTCAATTCTTTTTGCTCGCACAAGGGTGGTTCTTGGAAAGTTAAATAATCTAAAGAATCGAGCACTGCGTGAAATAAGACTGTCAATTCTGTTTCGTACACTTTCTTCGTTTTTGAAATCGTTGGGAAGAATTATGTCTACAAAGTGATCGATAAGGGAATATCGATATTAGACGTAAAATTAGATGAAGCTTTGTTCAAAGGTTTTGTGGTCAAAAGTGAGGGGTTACACGATGTGATTACACCAGGGGTTAAATCCGACCTCACCAAGGTGACAATCGACGGTAAAAGTCTACCTTGCCGCGAAACTTTCGCACCCTCGTTGATGTGCACGCTTCCGTCTTGCGGGATGCGGAGAAACCGCGCAGGAGGACAGTTCCCGCGCACTCTCCCCTTTCCGTTACGTCCCTGGTTCGTACCCTCGGATTCTCGACTCTTTACGGAAGCTCGCGAGCTGACTTTTATCGGAAAGTGATATCGCTTCAGCCGCAGGCGCCTCGCTTGAGAGGAAAAAGTGAGAAGTGAGAAGCGAAGCCGAGAAAAGGAACAGCGGAAAGGGGGGTTGGAAGGCTGAAAGTAGACCTTAAAGCGCGTGAAAGAGGGGGAGAGGGCACCGTGGTTAGAGTTAGAGAACTGGAGGAATGCGGAGAAGGGAGGAAGAGAACGGGAGGAAGAAGAAGTCGGGGGTAGAAGTTTGAAAAATACTTGATCGGTTCGAGGCTACGCGGAGAACCTTTTAGACTCTAAAATTTAGAGCGAAGAAACCGATCCACGTCACCTACTGGGACAGTTCCCTTCCTCGTGGGAGAGCCGATTGTCCTTGAGTCCTCAACATCGTCCTCGTTCTCTTTATTTTCGACGACGCCGACGTCGCGCGGCCGTAGACGCCGGCGCTCGAGTGCGAAGCGATTGTGCGAGCTGACCGCTGGAATTCAGCGACACGGAAAAGCCATTCTTCCGTGAAAAGGATCGAACTCGTTTACGTGGCCGTCGACCGACCCGCGCGAGCTACTGACCACGTCCTTCGACCTTGTGCTCCTTGGAGAACATCTGTACACACTGGGGTGGTCCTTATTTTTCACCATGTCAATTCTTTTGGTCCTTTCCATTTCCCTTTGAAGTGATCTAGTAAGTCAAGTGAAACCACTATGTTTCATATAGAGTGTTACTTGACAGGATTTGAGAAGTAAGATTATCAAGAATAAAGATTCATAACACTTTCAGTGCTATGGAATTTTGGAGTGTATACACCAAAAGTGGTAAACATTCTTTTTGCAGTCTTGATGGATTATTGAAAATAAATAACTGTCATTGAAGGGAATTTTCGATTTCGTCTACACTCCTACCTGTTTTTTTTTATCCATACAATCATTTAATGTAATTACAGAGAATTTCCATCTTATAATTACTACCATTACTCCATAAAACAAAAAATTGAAAAATGCGATCACAATCCCCTCTGAAACAAATTAATTATTATTCAATGGCCGAAAAGATTTTGGATTGATTTTGAATGATTCGAAGGTAATTATTATAACAAAGTCATAACAATGTAGCTGTATGTATATACATAGTAAGTACGCATTAACCTCGGTAGTTTTAGCGTTAAACTCCAACTAATATAGTAATCGTATAACAATGAGAACTGTAAACATTAAAAAGGTTTATACCAAATGCGATAAATATTCCTAATATTTTCAAAAACCTTAATATGCAGAAAGAAAAATTTCCATAAAAATTCCCGGAGGTCTCGCGAAGTTTTCAACAGTTTCCAGCGTCCGCTTAATTCAACAAAAACTCTCGCAAAGCTCCAAAGTCAGACGAAAAAAAAAGCAGAAGAGAAAAAATCATTAACGAACGCTAAGACGTGGCGTTCAATAGAAACGTGTAACCGATTATTACATCGATGTCGTTATAAAAGCGCCCATTCATACCCCGGGCGATAAACGCGTTCTTAATAATCGTTCCCGAGCAGCTTTGATGGCGACGAAAGAATAATGAGGGCACAGGCCCCTCTCAGCAATGATAACGACTACCAAAAACGATATAATGGACTTGCAAAGGCGTACATCATTCGACTCGTTTCGTCGCGGGGTCAGGGGGTTGGCGATGGTGAACGGGAAGGAAGGAAGGAAGGAAGGAAGGAAGAGAAAGGGAGAAAGCGCCCAGCGAGGAAAGAAGGAAAGAAGGAACGATCATCCTCGAATCGAGTGACTTACGCGACCCTTTTGCTTTCAGCGAGCGAAAAGGGGGTGGAGAAACAGGCTGAAAGAAGAAGAAGAAAAAAAGTGGTCGGTGCGCTGGCTAAGCTCGAAGACTGTGGAAAACGTAGATGGAGTTTGTGAACGTGGAAGGCACGGCGAAGCGGGGGCGTTGGGAGCACTATCTCGGAAAATTATGTCAGTCCTATCTTAGGATGAAAACAGAAACGAGGATGGGAACGGTAGATATGAAATAACCGGAATAAAAGAGAGAGTGAGATATCGAGTTTGACGGGACATCGATTTGGTTGCGAATGGAGAATTTTTTTGGTTGGATATGGTGAATTGATTGTGTGTTAGCTTGATATTAAGATATACCTGTATTTGTGTGTATACAGGGTGAGTCTTATAACGTGACGACCTCAATTAATTGTAAGGTATTTGTTGTACGACAAAATGTTTCAAACAAAAGTTGCATGGTATCTAGGGGGGCATACAGTGCTGTAATCTGTTTTTCATTACCTTACTTTTTTATTGAGATATTAGGGTTACCTTCAGTTTTTTAAATGGAATGTCTAATATTTTTTTTCTATCAAATTTTGCGTAAAACAGTATTACATGAAGTAGGACTAGAAATGAAAAATTACTGAGATATTTCTAAAAGAAGTTTATGGGCAATAGCTGCTAAAGTTGAAGTACGACAGCCTTCATTTTTCACAACTTTGTGATACCTTTTTAACCGACTTCGAAAAGGAGGAGGTTACTCAATTCAACATGTATATTTTCTTTTCTTACGTTTCTGTACATTAAAATGGCCATGTTCTTTGAGTCTTCAACTAAGTCTTAAGGAAGTAGAATGCGATGGCTGATTTCGATTAGGATACTTAGCTTGGTGCAAGATCTTAGCTCTTATAGCATTTTCTTCACACGCACCATAAAGAATTATAATGTTGTTTCACTGTTACTGAACATTGTAATAAAAATTAGCCGTCACCGCGTATATATACCTGGCGTTGGAGCTACCACGTATCTTTTACAGGAGAGATGGTCCATTCCAACCTAACCTGAAGCTTCTTTCATGAATATCTCAACACGCCTGCAATATTTTCTAAATTTAAAGGCATTTTTCTGATGTAAACCGCATATAAGCTTTCGAATAAAACCAAAATCAATAAACTCGGTCCACGTACAACTGAGATATCGTAATATCATGTCATGAATCTGTCAGAAACGGTTTTTTCGTATGATTTTCCTCATCATCATTCATAACCTGTCAAGTGTCAAAAGTTTTTACACTATTGCATTATTAATTACATTTATATCAGCAAAATGTTTTCAATTTAGACTTTTTATGTAGGATTTAATAACAAATTGCAGCTAATGTTGTAAAGTGTTGATTGATCTTGACTAAAAGATAAGTTGTTAAAATCTGAATTTGCGAGATACCTTTAATCATAAAGACAACTGTTTTTAATATACATAGATCCATACCGCCAAAGTGTTTTGAATGTAAGCTTTTTATGTAGATCTTGCGGAAATGAAGGGGGCCCACAGTATTGGAGATTAACAAATTGCTGCCAGTAAAGTAAAATGTAGATCAATTTTGATTACAAGGTAAGTTGTCAAAATCTGACTTGTCAGGTACCTTCATTCATACAGAATAGATCCATACCACAAAAGTGTTTTTTAATTTAGACTTTTTATGTAAAACTTATAGAAATGGAGTCATTTTCTCATTTTATCATTAACATTAAAATTTCTTGCAGCAAGAAAAAAAATTGTAGGTATTTATAATTATTTATAGGTATATATATTCGCTTTTGTTATCCTCACTTTCTTTATTTTACTTTATTCAATTAAAAAAAATAGTAATAATTTAGACTTCTTATGCAGAGTTTACAGAAATATCAATACTATTTTTAATAAATTTAAAATAGACTCTATATAATAAATGATTTGTAAACAGAAGTGAGGTCCGATAAAAAACTTCAAAAAAGTAAAAAAATTACGCCAAGTACATGAGAAAATGGAGGACTCAAGAAGTTATCATTAAAAAATAGAAGATCCCCATAAAAAACTACTAGAAAGTACAAAAATATGTGAAATCGAAATGAGCTGCCAGTACATGGAGGTGCTTTCCAGCACAGGGCAATAGTGACACTGTGTAACACAATGTAAAATTCGGTGTTTTCCAACTATGCGCAGCTAAAATGCTGTGTTCAACAGTGCGGACGTTCAGATCCTAATGAGAATTCATCTAAAGTGACTCCCCCGCATTTTGGCGGTAAAATGAAGAAGCTAAATAGCGTGTCATCCACAAACTGAGACTGTTTAGAAATTAGCCTAGATTTCCGCGGCCTGGAAGTCAAATGGTTGGCGTGGCCAGGCAAGGTCAAGGTGTCGATGAATAAGAATTATTTTAAAACGCAAAATAATGAAAGTCTACTCATAACATTGTTAGAATTTTAAATTGACAAATTACCTGAAAGTCTATGAGAGAGAAAGTATGAGTATTGATGATCTAAGAATGTCTTGCGTGGGCACACCAACCATTTGACTTCCAGGCCGCGGAAATCTAGGAAAATTTCTAAACAGTCTCAGTTTGTGGATGATACGCTATTTAGCTTCTTCATTTCACCGCCAAAGTGCGGAGCAGTCACTTTACATGAATTCTCATTAGGATCTGAACGTCCGCACTGTTGAACACAGCATTTTAGCTGCGCATTGTTGGAAAACACCGAATTTTACATTGTGTTACACAGTGTCGCCATTGCACTGTGCTGGAAAGCACCTCCATGTACTGGCAGCTCATTTCGATTTCACATATTTTTGTACTTTCTTGTAGTTTTTTATTGGGATCTTCTATTTTTCAATGATAACTCCTTGAGTCCTCCACTTTCTCATGTACTTGGCGTAATTTTTTCACTTTTTTGAAGTTTTTAATTATTACGTGGTACATTTCGGTGTAGAGTGAGGTAGACAGTAAATATAAATAAAAGTCGAAACTACAAGAGAGCATCAATAAAATAATATACCATTTTACATATTTCAAATTAAAATAAAATTTGATCGAAAATAATATTTATTTATTTATCAATTTATGCATTGCGTATTTTACTTGAGGTTGAGAATACACGTGATAGAAACGTGGTCTTTATAAGTAACTGAATTTTAATTTCTTATGATCTCTATTCAGCAATCAGGTGTATTAATATATACACCTCAACAAACAGTAACATTTAAGACCCTTAATTCGATTGTTAAATATTCAATTTATAAACGCAATGGCGAACCATCGTCTGCACATTAACTTCATATCAAGGGAGCAACGTGTCTTCGTCGAGATCTAAGTGTAATTCCTCGCATATCGAAATCATTGCTATTCCTTCCAAATGGTGGCACGATATCAAGTAGACGCGCCATAGAAAGAAACGAAGTCCCTATTCCATTGTGCAACAGTGTCCGCGTTTCATATTTTTCACATCCCTTTCATAAGGAAATTTCGATTCAACGCGTTGCGGGCGAACCTTACGACGAGAAAGCTGAGAACGAAGGTTGAGAAAGTAATCTCGTTGAACTTTTGACCTTATCTGCCGCCCTCGTGACGACGACTTTTATTTTTTTTTCTGCGCTGAAGACATTGTATGAATAGAGGGATGCCCAGTGGGGGTTTCTGAATGATTCGGTCGCGGTAGGAGTTGAATTCCTGTGAGCTTAGCCAGTGAAACAGAGACAAGCGTGACTTTGGTAATAGCTCGATTGTCCTTGACCAAACAGATCTTATCGAAGACTTCGCAAACTCCTACTAATCTCGATGAAGGAACACGTCGAACGGAACATGGTGGCTTTGATCGCAGTTCGTGTCATCGAACACGGCAGTACCATAAACCACAATTCTTCATTCATTATCCTTTTCCCAAGAACAGTTCAACATCTCTTGTTCCAAGGAGGAGCGGCTAAACGAGTAACTTCATTTTATTCCGTAGAATAAATCTGGAATCTTTATTCTTTACTCGGAACTAAAATTTGCCCAACTATGCTTACAGCCATGGTTACATTAATTTCAATTATATAGCCGAAGATATATCGCGCCCTCGAACGGCTGGTTACGGCCGTACTCGCAGCTGCATGAAATAACAAATACCGCGAGGGACGAGAAATTTATCCCAGCCGATATAGCAGTCTAATTCTTGGCCGCACTTTTTCAGACCTCGTAATAAAAGTTACGGTTTCAATATTCCGGGAACAGTTTCACGGACTTGCAGCCAGTCCGGCGAGGATGCAACAAAAAAATTGAATTCATGGAAATTGCATCGAGAGCGCCGGAAAGAAGAATAACAAAAAGTGCGCCCAACCGTTTGCAGTCGCACGTACCGTGCAGTCTTTCACACAAGAGTGTAGTATCTTCGCGAATATTAATGTGATGTATAGAAATCATATATGGATCGAATGAAAATGGTACTCTAAGGGTTACTACGCATGTAGTTAACATCTTCGGTTTTTAAATATTTTTTCCGGGTCAAAAGAAATATACGCATGCCTCAAGTTATTTGGAACTGGATGTATATTTTTCGCTGGACTGAATTACTTGGATAAAATTCAATAAATTTAACTACAGAAGAAAATTACGATCTGTACGTGAATTTTAATAATTATAATGGTGTTTATTGGAAATGTATGAAACGATTAAAGGGGTGAAAATGGAATGGTGTATATAACTTGAAAACAAATTGTGCAGGGTTATAGTAAATTTAAACGAACCTTCTATACACATGTACTAAATTTCTAAAATTTATTACGTTGGTTGCAAAAAAAATCATGAAAATTGCCTCTGCGTGGAAAGATAATACGAATAAAAAAGTATCCTCTTAGAAAGTACCCTTATATATAGTGTCCTATTATAAATACTCTATATAATTGTACGCTATACTACATAAAGTCATGGATACAGTAACCAATTCAAATTTCATCACTTCTATCAAGAAATACACTACCAGTCTTTTGCGTATTGATAATAGTCCTGATTTTCCGACAGTACATGAGCAGAAAACCATTTTATAACTCATATCTACACTATCCGTAATTAATAACATCTGTTTTAATTAGGTTATAAGACCATAAAAAAATGTGTATCCTACATCAGAATATTGTATATTAATTTTCACTAAAATTTTCAGAAGCATATGGGTTGTGCTGTATACGGTTTCTTCTTTTGTATACATTTGCTTGTTCCGTTTTCCTTATCTTATATTATTTACGCTTGTGCCAAAGCGCATGTCGTATTT
This sequence comes from Hylaeus anthracinus, assembly GCF_026225885.1. Taxonomy (NCBI): domain Eukaryota; kingdom Metazoa; phylum Arthropoda; class Insecta; order Hymenoptera; family Colletidae; genus Hylaeus; species Hylaeus anthracinus. The sequence continues at coordinate 603,884 of NW_026535289.1, read as the reverse complement.
TGCAAACATAGCAGGCACGCTTTTGTGTGACTGAAGCTTTATGGAAGATCATATTTTATTTGCCAACATCGACGGGATTTTTCTGCCGAGCGCTTCGTTTCCGAGCAACGCACAAATGGCGTTTTCTCATTCAAAAACAGTAGAATTTTTGATCGAAATGAGCCAATCATAACATTTTTTTGGAAGCTTCCAAGAAGACTCTTTCAAAAGGAAAAAAAATGTAGAGAAGAATTGAGAATAGTTTTTTCTCAAAAACTAAAACTCTAGATCAGCGTAAAAGCGGATTTAAACTTTGTAGTAAAAAATCTGCAAAATTGACGTTTGCTATTTAAGAACCAAGAGTTCCCTCATATTTACAATGTAATACTAGAAATCTTTGCAAAAATGCTCAATTCCACTCTGATTTTCCTGGCTTGAAAACATTCTAGACCCTCTTTTCTGTATTCTTCCTTTGTTTATGGAATATTCACCTACACGATGGAGTTGGGAAAAATTCTACCCACATAAAAAGTACTGAACAGTAACTCTACATAACGATTTATGTCTTCGACCATCTTCTCTCAAATACCTCCGATATATTGGTGTAACAGTTATTCAGCCAAGCATTTAATAACCCAAATTGGAGTTCTAATTTTACTCTGTAATTCAGATTGTAGAGTCCATCGAATGAATAATGGATTAAAAATGAAAATTCTTCACGTATATGAGAATTTTGCTCATCTCTGACGTACAAGCTTCTATAGAAGTATTTAGATTAACTAGCCCTTTTCATGAAAGCAATGACCTTAAAACCCTATGAACTCTAATCTTGAGTGTTAGGTATTAACCTTTTGTGTGCCAAGCAACGATACATTGCTCATCCATACATTTGCAAAACGTATTCCAAGTATTCCAATGGAACATAAAAGTAGTTCCATTTCATTTTACAGACCCAGTCTTAAAACTTATTTCACGCACTGTGTATATCTATATAATTGTTTTTGTATTTTGGTGATAGTATTTATCAATTAAATATATACAGGGAGAAAAGTAAAAAAATTACGCCAAGTGCATGAAAAAGTGGAGGACTCAAGGAGTTATCATTGAAAAATAGAAGATCCCCATAAAAAAGCAACAAGAAAGTACAAAAATATCTGAAATTGAAATGAGCTGCTAGTACATGAAGGTGCTTTCCAGCACAGTGCAATGGCGACACTGTGTAACACAATGTAAAATTCGGTGTTTTCCAACAATGCGCAGCTAAAATGCTGTGTTCAACAGTGCGGACGTTCAGATCCTAATGAGAATTCATGTAAAGTGACTGCTCCGCACTTTGGCGGTGAAATGAAGAAGCTAAATAGCGTATCATCCACAAACTGAGACTGTTTAGAAATTTTCCTAGATTTCCGCGGCCTGGAAGTCAAATGGTTGGTGTGCCCACGCAAGACATTCTTAGATCATCAATACTCATACTTTCTCTCTCATAGACTTTCAGGTAATTTGTCAATTTAAAATTCTAACAATGTTATGAGTAGACTTTCATTATTTTGCGTTTTAAAATAATTCTTATTCATCGACACCTTGACCTTGCCTGGCCACGCCAACCATTTGACTTCCAGGCCGCGGAAATCTAGGCTAATTTCTAAACAGTCTCAGTTTGTGGATGACACGCTATTTAGCTTCTTCATTTTACCGCCAAAATGCGGGGGAGTCACTTTAGATGAATTCTCATTAGGATCTGAACGTCCGCACTGTTGAACACAGCATTTTAGCTGCGCATAGTTGGAAAACACCGAATTTTACATTGTGTTACACAGTGTCGCCATTGCCCTGTGCTGGAAAGCACCTCCATGTACTGGCAGCTCATTTCGATTTCACATATTTTTGTACTTTCTAGTAGTTTTTTATGGGGATCTTCTATTTTTTAATGATAACTTCTTGAGTCCTCCATTTTCTCATGTACTTGGCGTAATTTTTTTACTTTTTTGAAGTTTTTTATCGGACCTCACTTCTGTTTACAAATCATTTATTATATAGAGTCTATTTTAAATTTATTAAAAATAGTATTGATATTTCTGTAAACTCTGCATAAGAAGTCTAAATTATTACTATTTTTTTTAATTGAATAAAGTAAAATAAAGAAAGTGAGGATAACAAAAGCGAATATATATACCTATAAATAATTATAAATACCTACAATTTTTTTTCTTGCTGCAAGAAATTTTAATGTTAATGATAAAATGAGAAAATGACTCCATTTCTATAAGTTTTACATAAAAAGTCTAAATTAAAAAACACTTTTGTGGTATGGATCTATTCTGTATGAATGAAGGTACCTGACAAGTCAGATTTTGACAACTTACCTTGTAATCAAAATTGATCTACATTTTACTTTACTGGCAGCAATTTGTTAATCTCCAATACTGTGGGCCCCCTTCATTTCCGCAAGATCTACATAAAAAGCTTACATTCAAAACACTTTGGCGGTATGGATCTATGTATATTAAAAACAGTTGTCTTTATGATTAAAGGTATCTCGCAAATTCAGATTTTAACAACTTATCTTTTAGTCAAGATCAATCAACACTTTACAACATTAGCTGCAATTTGTTATTAAATCCTACATAAAAAGTCTAAATTGAAAACATTTTGCTGATATAAATGTAATTAATAATGCAATAGTGTAAAAACTTTTGACACTTGACAGGTTATGAATGATGATGAGGAAAATCATACGAAAAAACCGTTTCTGACAGATTCATGACATGATATTACGATATCTCAGTTGTACGTGGACCGAGTTTATTGATTTTGGTTTTATTCGAAAGCTTATATGCGGTTTACATCAGAAAAATGCTTTTAAATTTAGAAAATATTGCAGGCGTGTTGAGATATTCATGAAAGAAGTTTCAGGTTAGGTTGGAATGGATCATCTCTCCTGTTAATTTTTCATGTACTTGGCGTCGAGACACTACCGCGTCTCCAGATTGAATATAATATATTTCGTACACTTTCATATTGTTTCACCTAATACTACTATATGGAATTAAATTCTAATTTAAATTTTGTAATCGATTCATGGAAACAATTAAGAGAGCGCAATACTGTAAAATTTTTTTTATTCTATTTCTCGAAAGATACACATTTCAAGAATGTTGTTTCAAATTTTTACTGAAACTTGGAGTGCATTTACCATTAAATGACACTTTTCAACATGATTTTAACCCTTTTCTCATGAATTTAACCCTCCTCTGCTACGGTGAATTCTGATCACACATTTACTGCAGTTGGGTCGGATCCGACCTTGCCATATTTTTAGGCCATTTTTCACCTAAAAATGCAGTTATCACGTACAAATAGGGGTATTACTTATCAAAAAAACTTCTTTTTTAAAACCAAATTAATTTTCTACTTACAACCTTTGGGTGATTTCAGTTTTACTGAATTCAGTCTTCACAGGTGCATAAACAATACAAAAACCTAATGATGGAACTAATATGCTTAAAGATAAAAAATCTAAAAGAATAGTAAAAATTAATGCTCACGACTAGAACATCCCCTTAACATAACACAAATCTCAGCCACCCTCCTGCAATCCGTATCGAACACCACATCATCTTCAAAAACACCACGTGTCTCATTACTTCTGAACAGGGGTATGCACCCACCCATTGGCCTTATTTATGACTCCGCTGATGCGGTGAATCGAACGCCCACGGCGTTGCTCGATGGCCATTGATGCAATCCGGTGAAGCTATTGTCCGCGTTTCTCCGCACAGAAAGAAAACTTAGGCGGCTGAGTGATCCTTCGTAGGTTCCCCCGGTGGAAGAGGTCGATAGGAAGCGGGGCTGGAAAAGGGGGTTACCGAACGAGCCTTCGCCGTGGCTGCCGTCCGTGTTCTAGGGGTCGTGGCTTTATTAACACGTCTTACAGCGTAACGGGATCTCGTGCACGTTAAGAGCAAGGTATACTGAGGCTAACCGGCAGCTGTTGCTAACGCAATTCTTCCCCGATATAAATCCTCGGGGTCGCCGCGATATTGAATCAAACGGTATAGCGTGGACGGCTTTATGCTAGCGTGGCTCGCGACCAGCTAACTAGTGCCTTGATGGACGAGCAAATGGAACATTTGCGGTTATGTAACCGCATTAGAAAATATAGCAGTCCATTTAAAAATACATTGATGACCGTGAATCTCATAAAATAATGAGCCTGGAAAAAGTTATGTTCAATCATTATAAGATCGCCACAGGACGATGTAACTTTTCGCTGATAAATTTTTTCATAGAGCTATAAATAAAGGAAATATCCTAGATGAAACGAGTTATTGCTTCACTCTGTATAAAGGGTTTTCCAAAGAGGGCTTTGGAATTATGAAAGTGAAAGTAAAACCAATTATTCTGTCTACAAAATACTGTTACCCAGACCACTGTGCATTGATCAATACGTTGTTATGTTAATAATTTTGATATATTTACTTACCTAAGTTTTAATGAAACTTTAATAAAGACGTGTAGAATTATTTGAAAACAGAGTTCCTGCATTTCCAGATCCAGAATAAACACATTCAAGTAATATTGTACATTTTTAATAGTGTATTGAATATATTTTAATTAAGTATAATCAGCATTCGTTCTTCAGATTAGCATATAACACATGCACATAAGATCCGTAGTCTGATAGATAATGAATAAACCACATTTAATTTTTCCAGCAAAAACTAAGAAAATGGTTCTTTGAAAACAAAATTCTGAATTTTACGGAAAACTGTTACATATTTATTGCAAAAAGTTGAAAGAAATTAAATTTTAAGAAACGGCTACGTCGAGCCATAGACATTCATATTCTGAAGAGAATCATTCATGGTTAAAAGTTCTTTAAGAGACAATAATTACGTAGTGAGTTTTTAAAAATAATACTTAATTTAGCAGGGTCCACAATATTGAATGAAACGATATTAGGCCAGTCATATTAGACAATTTCTGGCCTATATGGGATGGACGGCTTTATACGAACGTGGATCGCGGGAGTCCAGCTAACTAGATCCTTGATAGACGGTCGAGCGGATGGAATAGTTGCGGTTATATAGAACGGATCGAGCGGAATAAGTCGGCTGCTTCCACGACTCTGTCGAATGGTAAAAGAATGAAAGGAGCAGGGGATGAAGAGGGGACACGGACGGTGCACTGAGAGAACTTCTTCTTTCCATCCGTTTCCAAGCCGCCGCGGAAAAAGATGAGCCGTCCATTAAGTAGAAGTCGGAAGAAACTCGAACTGATTTTAAGACGGTACCGGGCCATGAAAGGAACAGCCGAACGTATGAAGTAATTGCGATTGAACGGATCCGTCCAGCCAATTAAGTCCTCGACGGACGATCCGAGTCGGTTAGGTTCGACGCGTTCGCAGTGATCCACTGGACGAGCGTGTTCAATCTTCTGGAATTTTTGGGGATACGTATTTTCTTTATTAAGGAAGAATTCGTGGCAAGGAAATTATTGCTTTCTCGGTTTGTTTGTGAATTAGAATTTCAGGTGTGTTGCAAGGAGTTTTAATGGACACGTTCCGAGTTCGTGAAGCGAGAAAGTCTTGTATAAGTTGCAAAGGAATTGCGTATTTTATTATTATTTATTGGAGAACCTTCAACCACAAATTATTATTAAACTACGCATTTTAGGAGTCCATGACATATGTAAACTAATCGAAAGGTCAAACGCAGAATGTATTTAAATAGAATATAAAGGGATTTTCAGAAGAAGTATTAGGATTTTGATTTTATTTTTAATAGAATACAGTGGCATCGGTCATTTCAACACACTTGAGGGGTTTAGGCAATCGTTTTTGGTGGAAAACCACTTTTCCTTTTCTTTAGTTGTAAACAAAATGAAAGCACATATAGACCTGTGCTTGTAAAGAATGTTTATTGTTTTGTTATAGATGTGAAGAATGTTGGTATGATGCATATAATGCTTTAAAAATAGCGGAGTAGACTTTAATATCACCTTTTATAGCCAAAATACGTACTTGGATTATACATGTGTATTAAATCTTGACGCTCATTGTAAAACACTCTAAATTTGGCTCACAGTGAATGGGTTAAATGAAAGTACACGTGATTGCAATTAAACGTGACAGAATGGTAGTATGATACTGTGACACCACGATATTATGATAGTAAAGTAATATAATATTACCACTATTGAATTAAATTCTATTTCATCTACGTTTTATCCAAAAATACTTTATTCGCAGAGAGTAATTTCTCTGTAATAATACCTGATAATCTCCCGATACTATCTTCAAACCTGTGTTATACTTAACATTAAACCTACCACGAGCGGCCAAATGAACGTTTTCAAACTTTAATATATATTTCTTATATGCAATATATGAATTATACATAATTGTTCCATGCATTATTCAATATAATTCCACGTAAAATATTTTTGCATTTAACTGAAGAAAGTTATTTGTCTCCTTACCCTGCTATTTACTTTAAAACCACGTGTGCCATAATGAGCTATAAAGTCGCCCGTCCACTTCTACACAACGTGTGTAACTCTCGTTATTCATATTCAACACGCTGTTGTACGCCAAATGGCGAACGAAGTATTCTAAACACTTCCAATTTAAATGATTCAATTACAGCTGTTTGACAGTTCTGCAAACCTATAAAGTTTCGTAGAAATCAGAATGGGGGTCACATTCAAGGTACATTCCTTGTCACCAACAGACTCCAATTAACAGCCGATCGCTAGATCAAAGCGAGCGAGAGATCGCGTAAACTGTCGCAGTCTATCAGACGTCACACTCGAAGATTCAAAGTCGTCCGTGATAAAGGATTTTCCATGGCACGGTTTCGCGTGGAATGGTGGACTAGAACAGATTGGATCGACTGGAATAAGTCGTCCCATCCGAAAACTCGGACCAATTGAAAAAAGGGTTGGGGGAACGCGATGGTCGGACCAGCGGAACTTCTTGCCCCACCTTTCTCTCTATCCACCGTGGCTTACTCTCGCCAAGGAAGCGTAGGTACGTCCATTAAGTCGATGGACGAACGAGCTACCGTAATCGGGGATGAAGCACGAAAAGGAAGAACAGAATGGATAAAAGGCCGACGGAGGGGGGGGGGGGAGGACGAAGGAATCGAAGGAAAATCGAAAAATCAAACAGCCCTCGGAGAGATTGGGCAACGATGGTGAACCTCGATCGACGATGGTTTCGGAACACGATTTTCTGGCGCATCGAGTTACTGATTGCGAAGATACTATGTCAGAACTGTGGGAACCTACGTATGTGCGCCGCCCACGCTATTTCACCGCTCGGAATAAGGAAAAGAGCCGGCTGGTCTGATTCGATGGTCCTCGAAAAATTGTCGTTGATTTTGCTCAGTCGATCCATGAAACACTCGCTACGTGTTTTCGTCCTTTCGCCATTTAGCAAAACGCTGGAGGTAAATAACAATTTGCTGCGAACCTTTTCGTTCCCCGGTGACACGGGACACTTTGTGAACGGTGGAGTTTTATTGTGAAAATCTCCCAGACAAATTTGTTGCGTTTCGATTGCCAAGAAGTTCCGCTTTCGTTTCTACGAAACGTGCCCGGGGGGGGGGGGGGGCGAGATATTAACGTACAAATTACGTTTTTCGAGTCTTCTGTAATCGAATGTATACTTGAAGGTTTATTACAGGGCTTGATTAAAGGTATTTTTTGTAAATTTGGAATTAAAAAAAGTAATTAAAAATAGGATAGTTTGTTAAATAGATTAATCTAAACATAAATATGTTTCGTTAATTTAGATTTAAGTGGATTAATTTTAAGAAAGATATGTTTTATCAATTTAGATTTAAATACAATAATTTAAGAAAAATTCCAGGATACTCGAGTTCTATCAGGAACAGGGGTCGAGGGGACGCACCCCCTTGCTCGGCAGGGCGTCTGGGGGGGAGGGGGACAGCCTCCCAGCAAGCGTATGGTTTTGAGACGTATGTTTTTTAAATTTTGTAAAACGTTTTTCAATTGAAAGTATCCGCCTTGAAACCGTACGCTTGCTGGGGGGCTGCCCCCCCCCCTGAAAGTAATATACATCCTTCGGGATAACCGTGTGCACACTTGCGTGGTGCGCTGCAGTACTCCTTCTTGGGGGCTTCGTTTCCGAACCTTTGACCGGGGGCCAGCCCACGGAGCCACATTTTTTTACTGCATGAGTAAAGATCGTGCATCATACAAGTTCTCGGAACAAGTTTGAACCATTGTAGTGTATTTTTATATGCTATATATAGCGTGTTCGTATATACAGGGTGTACCAGCCTTAGTGATACAGCGCTCTAACTCCAAAACTATCGGCCGAATGCAAAATTTCAAATATGGAAATTGCATAGTGGGGCTCATGTTTCAGCGAAAATAAATTTTTGTTAACTTTTTTATTTAACAAGATACGTTGGTCAAGTTTCATTTTTCAAATGGAACTATGTATGTTTTTTATACCATGCAATAGTACTTTTCAAGACGAATTCATTAAGCTTTAATGTATTTACCCGATTTTTATTAGTTTTCAAGTTATAACGCTTCTCTAAGTTTGCTAATTTTTAAGGAAAAAACTCGGTTCGACCGCGGGCGGCCCCATTGATGCAGTAAGCATCATGGGGTTCTTGAAATCGATACGGATGGTCTCGCTTGGGATTCTAGGCCCAAGGAAGGAAAACGGGAAAAGTATTGACCGCTACTGATGCATTACTAGTAGCGATAAAAATTTTCTAGGTAGGTAATACTTTTCCTGTTTTCCTTCCTTGGGCCTGGAATTCCAAGCGAGACCCTCCGTATTGATTTTAAGAACCCCATGGTGCTTACCGCATCAATGGAACCGCCTGGAGTCGAACCGAGTTTTTTCTCTGAAAATTAGCAAACTTTGAAGCGTTATAGTTTGAAAACTAATAAAAATCGCGTAAATACGCGATTGTCGCGATATGCGATACATCTTGAAAAGTACTATCGCATGGTATAAAAAAAAATATATAGTTCCATTTGAAAAACGAAACTTAACGATTATATCTCGTTAAATAACAAAGTTAACAAAAATTCCTTTTCGCTGAAACATGAGCCCCACTTTACCATGCAATTTCCATATTTAAAATTTTGCATTCACCCGATAATTTTGGAATTAGAGCACTGTGTCGCTAAAGCTGAGACACCCTGTATAACCTGACGTAACTTACCAACTTTTTTTTGTTAATAACTTTTTAATAAGCAGTGAGCGACGGTTATGTTATTCGAAAAAGTGACTCAGGAGGGTGCCCTTGACAACATATGTCAAGGTGAAGGTCATAGAAGGAGGGTGGTCCCCTATTCGGCATATTTACTAGGCCAGCAGAAAACTCGGATGTTTCGAGTTGCTCGCGAACCGAGTCGAGCTGAGACCAAGTTTTCGATCCGAGTCGAGTACTCAGAAGAAACGAGCAGCTCGAAGGAACGAGTAGCTCGAAAGAACCGAGTAGCTCGGACAGAGCAAGCGGCTCGAATCTAGAGACGCGATAGTGTCTCGGCGCCAAGTACACGAAAAATTATCCGTCACCGCGTATATATGGCGTTGGAGCTACCACGTATCTTTTACAGGAGAGATGGTTCATTCCAACCTAACCTGAAACTTCTTTCATGAATATCTCAACACGCCTGCAGATTTTCTAAATTTAAAGGCATTTTTCTTATGTAAACCGCATATAAGCTTTCGAATAAAACCAAAATCAATAAAATCGGTCCACGTACAACTGAGATATCGTAATATCATGTCATGAATCTGTCAGAAACGGCTTTTTCGTATGATTTTCCTGTCGTCAACCCTTAGCAAATCGGAGCTAAGCAAAAGCCGAGTGTCGTTCGTCGACTCTCGAAATTATTCGGTTCGGCATGGCTCGTCGGCCATCGAGCGTCGAGAGTCGAAACAGATGTCATCATTCATAACCTGCCAAGTGTCAAAAGCTTTTACACTATTGTATTATTAATTATATTTATATCAGCAAAGTGTTTTTCATTTAGACTTTTTATGTAAAACTTATAGAAATGGAGTCATTTTCTCATTTCATCATTAACATTAAAATTTCTTTCAGCAACAAAAAAAAATTGTAGGTATTTATAATTATTTATAGATTGAACGAATAAATGTTTATAATTAATAAATTATATGAAATATATATATATATATATATATATATATATATATTTATTCGCTTTTGTTATTCTCACTTTCTTTATTTTACTTTATTCAATTAAAAAAAATAGTAATAATTTAGACTTCTTATGCAGAGTTTACAGAAATATCAATTCTATTTTTTATAAATTTAAAATAGACTCTATATAATAAATGATTTGTAAACAGAAGTGAGGTCCGATAAAAAACTTCAAAAAAGTAAAAAAATTACGCCAAGTACATGAGAAAGTGGAGGACTCAAGGAGTTATCATTGAAAAATAGAAGATCCCCATAAAAAAACTACAAGAAAGTACAAAAATATGTGAAATCGAATTGAGCTGCCAGTACATGGAGGTGCTTTCCAGCACAGTGCAATGGCGACACTGTGTAACACAATGTAAAATTCGGTGTTTTCCAATTATGCGCAGCTAAAATGCTGTGTTCAACAGTGCGGACGTTCAGATCCTAATGACAATTCATCTAAAGTGACTGCTCCGCACTTTGGCAGTGAAATGAAGAAGCTAAATAGCGTGTCATCCACAAACTGAGACTGTTTAGAAATATGCCTAGATTTCTGCGGCCTGGAAGTCGAATTGTTGGCGTGGTCAGGCAAGGTGAAGGTGTCGATGAATAAGAATTATTTTAAAACGCAAAATAATGAAAGTGTGCTCATATTGTCAGAGTTTTAGACTGACAAATTATCTTAAAGCTTCCGAGAGTAAAGGTATTGGCATCGATGAATGACCTTCGAAATAATGTAAAACCCAATACAATGAAAATCTACTCATAATATTGTCAGAATGTTAAATTGACAAATTACCTGAAAGTCTATGAGAGAGAAAGTATGGGTATTGATGATCTAAGAATGTCTTGCCTGGGCACGCCAACCATTTGACTTCCAGGCCGCGGAAATCTAGGCAAATCATCTGGCAGCTTATTTCGATTCCACATGTTTTTCTATTTTCTTGTAGTTTTTATGGGGATCTTCTATTTTTCAATGATAACTCCTTGAGTCCTCCACTTTTTCATGTACTTGGCGTCATTTTTTTACTTTTTTGATGTTTTTTATCAGATTATCCATTTCGGGCATGTGATAGAAATCGGACGGCTCGAACGATTTCTTTCACACGCCTGAAATGGATAATCCGAGCCGCTTACTTCTGTCCGAGCTACTCAGTTGTTTCAAACGACTTGCTTCTGCCAGAGCTACTCGGTTCTTTCTAGCCGCTCATTTGTTCGAGCTACTCTGTTCCTTCGAGCTGCTCGTTTCTTGCGGGAATTCGACTTGGACCGACCATTCGAACCGAGTAAAACTCTGCTCACCTTTTCCGAGTACCCGAACAGCTCTAATATTTACCAATTGATTAATTCTGAAATAGATATGTTTTATTCATGTGGATTCAAATAAATCAATACTTCCTTTCAAACATAGAATGATTATAATAAATACCTTTAAAAATCAGTTGTAGATACGCCTACAAGTTCTCATGACTTACCTGAAACAAACGGAAAGAATCTAATTAGCGACAAAGAAGAAGTTTGACTACTATTATAATGTAATCACAGCCAATAAGATCATTATAACGAATAGAGCAACAAGCTTTCACAGGTTACAACCACAATATTTAGCAAAGTAGAACAATGATCTTGGGATTATCAGGTAGTCGTTTTCGTGAAAGTTTTGAAAAATTCTTACCCGTCGTTATGTCTAAAGCGACCAGAGAATACGAGCGATATCAATGTTACACGATGCATGTACGTACACAGGGATTATTCCCTATCGTGCGATCGTTTCAGGGAAGAAGGAGCTGGAGCGCGGTGCATGATCGGCTAACGTATAAATACACTCCCGTTACGCGGGATCGTTTCATAGTCGATGAGGCACGCAACATCGAGGCGCACTGGGACAACGGTAGCAAATACACTGTAAGGCATTTAAAACAAGCCATCTGAATAACTTGCGCACTTTTGGCGATAGAAGAAAATGCGACAGAAAAATTTTGCTTGGTTTCGAACATGACATGGTATCAATGGATTTTTATATACTTTCTTTAATTACCTTCTAGTGGGGAGTCTGGGAACGAGGACAATGACCTGTGATCGAAGATTATACAAGGTCGTTGAAGATCGATCACGAGGGAAAATAATTTATATAATTGTTGCAAATTGTTACTGTGTAATTTTGGCTAATTAGAAACATATTATTCTAAAAGATGATATATAGTTGCACTTGTTGTTACTATAATAATCTTATGGTATGATAGTATGATTTCATTATGATATAATAATTTCGATATATGTACAATAGTTACTATACATTAAAAGCTGATTTATGTTTATTATAATACATCTCTTACCAAAAATATTCATATATATAACATATTTGCGACCGCTGACGTCAATTCACGACACTTTAAATTCTATTCCTGGTTATGAAAAAATGATGAAAATCTGTTTATTTTATACACTACATATTTATAACATAGATATTTCAAAACACATTTTATCATTTTTATCTTCGCCTCAACGATACAAATTTGCGATGTCCAGCTTCAGAATTTTATTATTTCCATGAGTATTCGGTATTAGAAACGTAAAATATCTGCCGGTCGCGAATGTGTTAAGTGACTGTTTACCATTAACAAAATGTTTTTACATTTATCAAACAAATAGAAACAAACGTGTATGTACATATGTGTAAATATTCCCTGAAGACGTATTAAAATGTTTACATTTAAATTCACCCATTATTGTATCAAATCTTTACTTCTAATTTTTACAGACTTGAGTGGACATTCTAATCCTGGGCGACTAGAAGATACTCGTTTCATCGAGGGCAGCTAAACCGAATCCGAACGAAATTTCGCCTTTGTCCGATCGGGAGGGGGGAAAAGAACGAAATGTTGGACAATTGCTGAAGTTGCCTCGAGTTGTTGATTAAAACGAGCTTTCGGATACACTTACGCTAATTTCCGCGGTAATAGAGGGCCCACGCATTGTTCCCGGCCGAAACAATAGGGGGAGTATTACGGGTTTAGGGAATTTCACTCCACTTGAATCGAACTTCACCTTTGTGTAACATTTCGGCGATCGTTGCAACCTGCGCACACGGCAAATCTCCCGACTATTAGGGGGTTACGGTTCAGAAACTTGGTTCCCTGCTCCTTTGCCGCTTCCACGAGCCGCAGCCTCCAACTAGTTACCTACTATGTTTGCTGTTCCAGCGAGCGATCCAAGGATATTGGCAACATCTGGCGGTGCCTATCGCGCGTAGGAAGGCACGGAGAACGTACTCGATCTTGGGATCGATCGTTCAAGGGTATTGACAACATCTCGAATCTCCCCAAACAAGCGCCAAATTTGTATCCCACTGTATCAAGCACGCGTGCACGTAATATCGTACCACGATATCGTATCACGAGCGTTATTGTTACCCAGGGCTCTCTGTTTACCTGCAATGGACTGGTAATTACACGGTAACTCAAACTACCGATTCCTGTAACAGTATTTATGTATCTGGTAATTAACGGGTCGACGGACACTATAATGCAGGTACGAAAGAGAAACGTAAATTGGACATGGCGAACCGAGTGTGATCGGTTTAAGTGGTTATTTCCAGGGGAATAGGTTTAGGGTCTCGACTGATTTTGTGATTGAGATATACTGGTGATATTTGATGAAAGATTTTTCCATAGACGTGATACTGTTGATGAGTGGATGTACAGCGTGGTCCACCAGGTATTATTACCTCGGTTTACATCAATATTATAGTGCAGAGCAAAAAATGATTCGAGGAGAGTTCAATGATTTCGAGTGGGGCATATTTTTTGTTTTTTCAATTTGTATTTTAGGTCACATGCACCTTCTAAGGTTATTAGTGACCACGGTGGTGAGTTAGTGGAAGAAGTTTATATTAAGTGGTACAATTCAATATCTTTTAGGAAGCTAAAGCTTTTTTCACAGGAGTCCTCTTCCGATAGCACGCTCAGTGAATTGTGTAATTCAAATTGTGTCTTCTTAGCGTTGTACTTTAGGCAGGTGACCAATATGTGTTCAAAGGAATTTTGAATCGTGGAGGTATCACAGTTATTTGGTTCGGTTTTGGTTATGAGGTGGAATGCTACCAGCTGGTGTGACCTATTCTCACTCGTGTCAGTTTTACTTGATCTTTCCTATTTAGCCGCCAAGTCCGGTTTATTTCACTTATATTGTCGTGGATTTTTTTGAAGCTTTGTTGGTTTTGAATTTTTCCATTCCTCATTCCACCAGTCTGTGATCGCTTTAGTGACGAATTTCTGAAGATCCTGGTAGGAGGGTTAACCTAATAAACTGAAATTCTCAAATAAGAATTTAAGATAAAGCATTTAGATTCATATATTTTAATTATATAATGATTACAACAGTAGCAAACAACATATATTATATAATGCATGGTCTTGTTTCACTCTTACAATCTCAGATAGAAATGAACTGTAGTTATATGCAGCTCTTATTGCCAAATTAGAAAAAGAAAATATGATACGAAAATATATCATATACTTAAATTATTTAATAAAGAGAATCTATTATAATGATGATCACAGATTTAAAAAAAATAACAAACTAATCCTTTGATCTATAGTCTGACTATGCTAACGAAAGTAGAATAATTCAAAGAATCCACCTTCCATATATTCTACACCATTTCGCAAGCCGAATAATAGATCATTCTCTTCATTCAACAGGAAAGGGATCACAACGGTGATTATATGTGGTACTATCGCGTTCCAAAATTACTTCATCGTTAATCTTCATAGTCTGTCTTCGCGCACGAAACACGAGGCAAATTACTGACAAATGCGCGATGCCTCGCGATATCCAGATTCTGTAGTTAATTGGTTACTATATCGGCTGTCTCAGCGACTGAACCGAGGATATTGGCAACATCTGTACCTACCTATCGTTCGACAGGAACATCAAATCGGAGCTACGATGGGGAAGCTTGCCTGGAGACAGGGGGCTGCGTTTCGGGAGCGGAGCATTTAGAAGCTCGTGTAACCAGAGCTGAGCTCTATTAAGGGAATCGGAAGGGAAGCAGGGAACTGTAAGACGAGATGAGGCAAAGACGGATCTGTTCAATTGTCTGCTCACACTTAGGCAGATTCTGGTTAGATGCAATTAGTGCCGAACAATACTCCTTCATTATCAGATTTTTGGCTTGCAACACTTGTTTTCTCTTTCTTAGAAAACATCTTACCAGAGAAGGAATTTTTGTATACAGAATTTATGAACGAGATGTTCTTGCTATGATTCATTTAATTTATTCGATGTGTAATTAATTTTATTGATTTTTTACCCCTTTAATATGCAAGCTTGCAAATATAAAAAGTTAATATTATAGGCAAGCATGTTTTTAAAAAAAGCAGAACATAAAATAGTAACATCGGAGTTTTACGAAGGTGCTTTTAATTATTACTAGACTCAGTAATGGGAACAGGTTATATAAAAAGAGGCTTTGGCAAAATTAAATGCCAGTGATATGCTTGCTCTAATCGATAAATTATATTTATTATACAATATACTGTAAATAATGTGTGGTACAGAATTAGAAATAAGGAATATTTGAGTATCATATTTCTGCAATTTTTCTAAAGAAAAAAAGATGAATTAATAAACCAGCAATAATTCTAAAATTAAAAAATAGATGTAATTATTATTTAGAAAAATACGTTTCATATATTTCGATAGTATAGGGTATGTATAATGTGTTGAAAGAAACTGACAAATACGTGTATGTTTAATTTTCAAGTCATTTTAAATAGTAATACTCAATTTTACAATTTATACACGGGACCCACTACATACTTTAAGTATTGGATAAATGACTCATGTTCTTTGTAATTTTAATTAAGAAAATCAGATCATAACGGTATTTAGAAAAGGTAATCTAAATTCAGCGTGGTTTACGTTATTTTACATACGTAAATATTTTTGTATGAAAGAGGTATCAAAAGGTATATTTTCAAAGCTTTCACAGTAATTAACGTGACGAACGTTTTTTATTTTTATAGCAAGACTGACGCATGTCGATATATTATTCGGTCGGAGTAATGCAACGTACAGAAATCGTATTTCATGTACGAATGTTCGAACTTTATTCCCACACAAATCTGTCGTCTCAACACCCCTGACTGTCAATAACGCCAATACATTTAAAAACACCTAGTGGATGTTTGAAACGTTTTTACCTCTTAATCGACGTCTAAAATTTCAACGTTTTCTATCGTATTTTCAGTAAACATCCAGAAAAACACATATAGCTTTCTTTCGTGAAAAATGTTATTTATATACAGTTGAGGAATATTAAAACAAGAGTGACTAAATCGTTCATTTTAATTGAAAATGTACAAATATGTATATTCTTGAAATAAGGGACGAAAATCCTAACCGTCAAATTTCCTAATATGGAAATCACTGGCGGTTCCCCACCAACATTTAGGGGTATATAAACCCACGATTTTCGTTGCTCGGGGGCTAGTACGAAAGAGTTACTCGTTAGAAACACATTGATCGTCTGTAGAGTAGCACTCTAGTGAGATCGGGCTTCAGTTCCTTTCGATCATCATTACCATATAGATCCGCAAAGACGGTATTAAAATCTATTACGGCCATAAAAGTACTCTCGACCCCCGCATCGCCAGTGCGTCAACACCGCGCAACACTTAGGTAATCTTAACCTTATACACTAACCGCGACAACACGACACTGCACATTTGTAATTAGTATAGTTATTTTTGAATATATACTCTTTGTGTAAACTTAAAAGTCTGTAAGATCAATCATCAAACTTTTACTTTGAAATCACCAATCCTAGCCAGTGTAACGATCCCACAACATAATAACTTTACCGCTTTATTAACGACGCGTGTTACATTTTAACGATACAATTTAGTCATTGTGTACTCAATTACTAAATTGCGAACTCCTAAATTTAACCTATCCTGCGGTTACCCTTTACTGGGAGATACCAATTCCCAGCAGCTACCTGACTTCGCGTCAGAGGCGTCTGCGTTTGTCTCCAATAACCAAGCCAATCAAACACCTTAACCTACGGTTACCCTTCACTGGGAGATACCGATTCCTGCAACTATCTGACTTCGCGTCAGAGTCGTCTGCATTATCTACTCTATCCTCAAATCTTCGGCTCCATTGATACATACTAATAATTCGTATCGGTGCAATTCTCGAATCCCCCCTACTCGCAGGGCTCACACGCGCGACGCTATCGCCCTGGCTCGTAACAAGTATAAATAATAAGTGCTAATTTAAAAAAATAAAATTGAATCTAAAAATAGGAAGTTTAGATTCATAAAAGTATCGATAGACTCTAAAGAAATTATTACAATGAACTGGAGAAAATTTAAAAACCGTTAAATAAAATTTCCTGCTACTTGTACCAATGGAGTAGTAAAAAATTCACAGATTTCTTCCTAAAAACAAACTCAAACGGGTGATATTTTTATAACCGAGTTCCATTTTAGTACCATGCCATCAATTCTAGCTACTCCACCGATGCGAATAAGTTCATAAAAATTGAAATCGGAGAATTTGTGAATACATGTATTTCTCGTGAATTTACTAAACCGTGAAAAATTGTCGAAGAAAAAATTCGAATCAAATCGACTACCTCGAAATCTATTCACCGAATAGGAGTGGTTAACCGGTCGAAAATACAAATAATTCAATGTCTTCGTTAAAAAGCGTCTGCGGGTAAAATCGAACCCCACTGTTCGCCAGAGGTAACGACTCAACCAGAACAAACATCACGTTTTGTGCCGTTAAAAATACCACGGTCACGCATCGCGGGAAGCGCAGAAAAGCTCTCTCGTTTTTCACGTCAAAACCATTCGTCCTCCACTCGACGTGAATAACCAACAAATAATTCCATTCTAGGCCTGTGCACGGGCATGTATAAGCGCGCGCACAGGCGCGAATCCAACGCAAGATAGGTACATTTTTTTTCCTTCGAGTCAACCGTAGCTACGTTCCCGCGATACGCACACTCGGGGAACCGTAATCGAAAAAACGTATCTATTTTTTTGATCCATTATATACGTACCTCGATACTGGGGCAGCTGTCACTCTCTTTTTCGTGGAATGTTTACGTGATTCAGCTAATGTTGACAATATAATATCCATTTTACTTTAATAATCGGAAGGGGTATTATTTTGACGTGGTTTGGACAGCCACTTCTAGTGTGAGTCGTTTGAAGTATAACAAACTTGGCAGAAGCGAATAGGTCACACAATATGAAGAAAATAATTCTTTAACCCTCTGTGGGCTAAAGTAATGTGTCTGCAGACAATTTGCAAGGCATTTATTTTTATATTTCAGATTAATGCCAACCGTCATCAATATCGTTTAGTTTCAGACACATTTTATAATTAAACTAAAAACATTAACTATGAAAGTTTAGTGTCAAAGGAACTAAATTTTGAATAAAATACTTGAATTTCGATAAAGTTATAAAAATGAATATCACCATAAATGATTG
Organism: Hylaeus anthracinus; assembly: GCF_026225885.1. Taxonomy (NCBI): domain Eukaryota; kingdom Metazoa; phylum Arthropoda; class Insecta; order Hymenoptera; family Colletidae; genus Hylaeus; species Hylaeus anthracinus. The sequence goes on along the minus strand of NW_026535289.1, from coordinate 585,190 downwards.
ATTATGTAACTCCCAATAGTCTGTAAACAAATTTAATCACAGTAGAAATTTTCGAGAGTATTAATCTGGCAGTCAACGTGTTAATATCTCTCTTTATTACTAAAACATTAACCTAGATTACACATTTGTATTAAATCTCGACGCTCAAGGAAGAACGCTTTACATTTGGCTGACAGTGAATGGGCTAACACCAAAAATATAGCTGCACCTATAGTACGCACGCGTTGACCTCGCTAGTTTTAATATTAAGAGACACGGAACACCTAAGCACGAACATTATCCGCCCTTAAACTGATTTCAGACCCACCCTAGCCTTTCTGAACGTCGCGTGATCACGTTCAGTAACACAAACGACCAATTCTTCTTTCCCCCTCCTAATACACCTTACCACATATTTCAACTTTTCCAGATATATAAGCGCAGTTTGACCGTTTAATTCTTAGACACCCTGTGTACGAGGCATTATATGAGCCGTACGTATCCGCGTTTATTCGTTCGGTGAGTAACGGCAGGCGTCTATCATAGGAGGGCATGTGTTTGACACGAGCCGTGTGTGGCATACCCTTCCTACCGGCAGAAACAATTTTCTTCAGCTCGTGAGCGCGCAAACCGACAGTACTGGAATAGAGACCCAACGGGAAGGCGCAAACCCTCTCCCAGGACTGAATTAGAGGTGGGGGGAGGGAACTAGAGGACCGGTGAAATGCGGCGAAAGTTGAAACAAATATCGAATTTATCGGGTTGCTGTGGGATCGCGGGGGTTGAAGAGAGGGAATCTGTAGGAAAACTGGACGCCAAAGGGGAACAAGTCAACGTGAGTTACGAGCAGAAGGGGATGGGAGCATGGGAGAGGAAGTCGACGACGACGACGACGACGACGACGACGACGATGACGACGTTCGTTCCTGGGTCGTGTTTGAATTACGAGCTCTAGTAGTCCAGACTGGAAATGGAAGCCGCCGAATGGCGGGAATGACATAAAACCAGTGACGGCGCTGAAATTTCCACCATTCTACCTTCCTTCTCTCTCGCTTCCCCTAACTCCTGATTTTCCATCCCCCTACTCTGCCATCGCTTCGGCGCTCCCACCACGTTTCTACCTTTCTCTGTTTTCTGGTCGATTGGTTTGATTCGAATTACCGACAAACTTGGACGAGGTGTACGTCACGATTTTCACCCTCTTGGAAAAAAGGAGCCGGCGATGACTCTTGTTTTTATAGTGATCGTAGCATTCGATGTTGGTTCGGGTCCTCGACAAGGATAGCTATATATTTTTTTTATCCGTAGGTCTCTTTCGGAGAGACGCGAAGGAGTGGTTCGAGATGGAACGAACTTTTGAAGCTTTCGAAGATTCTTTCTTTACAAGACAACATCTATCAATTTCACAGCGTCCTTGTCATTGAATTATCGAATATCAGCAAAAAAGCTCTTGTCACCCCTGGTATTGTATATAAAATTTGGTAAAATATAATTCAAGATAGGAAGATAGTGAACAGTCTATGTTGTGTAAACATCATCTGTGTCACTATCTAATTAGAATAGTCTAATGATAGGTCTTTAAAGTGGTATTTAAAAATATTTATAGTACTTTCCAAGAACACTGAAAGTAGTGGTGCCTATTTAAAATATAATTAAGAATTGTAAGCTTTGTATATTCATGAAAGAAAATGACATTACTGTACGTGCATTATTTAATTTGATTAGCATTTAATTTTACGAAAAAGTTATATTCATTCTATGAAAAAATAATTCATAAACTGAAATGTGTTAATTACCCTTTATACCAACCTTTATTATAATAACAAAGAGACAATATTTATTGCACGATGGACTGAACTAAAAGATGCTGCTTCCATCACCAAATAAACAATGGAAACGAAAAGAAAAGAAAATTAAAGAAACAATAATAATATGATGATGATTTTTAAAATTATTCTGCAATATTGAGAAATTACATATCAATATTAACCTAAGTAATTAAATTTAGAGAAATCATAATACAGGTAAAATTATAATTCACCTACATATTGAAACTTTCCAATTCAATTAAGCTTAAATAATTGAAGGCAGCCAGAAAATATTTTTTTTATCGAAAAGAAAACATCCAAGACCGAAGAGGATAATTAAATTGAGTTTAGCTTAATAGCGGCGATGCTAGTAAGTTATTAAACCCCTAACCTCGCAGTGGCTTTTAACGAGAAATAATTTTATGAGATGCGACTCTGCCTTGGGAGAAATTTTCAGCACACGTTAAAATTATATTTTACGCGAGCTTCGGATAATAAGAAGTTAAGATCATAATCTCCGAACGAAATATCCGTCTCGGAAGCGTTAAAGAATGGTTCGGCCAGAATCGACTGCGACGCGCACGCAGACAGACAATTTGTATGAGATTGCTCTCAAGGAATTCGTTTTTTGCAGTGTGGGCTGCGAAACGGAAGCACCGTCGACCTTCGATGTTTTCGCGTTATCCGTAGTCAAGACGACGCGGAAACGTTTTTATTAGGTGGAATCACGGATCAAATGCGACTTATAGCGAAGAACACAACTGTGACCTAACCCAGCCCTAACCACAGATTTCGTATGAATCATTTCGTATCGCTTTGCCATTAAGGTAAACAAAAAAAATATACAACAGGAATATTTTGCACGACTTAATGTAATATAAATAATTTTTGAAAGCTGTGAAGTTTGAAAATATCGAACATAAACAGTTTTTAAATAGGAATGTATTATATGGTTAGATGGAATTAAGATAGACAAAATTAGCTCAGATAAATGGATGTTCACCTGACGGCTAATCGTCATAAGTATCTTATGTTATACATATATAGTCTTTAAGTAAGAGGTACTTAAAGTATTTTATAAATAAAATACATTTAAGTTTAAAAAATTTTCAAAATCCTTATTGTAATATGTAGTTTGATCGATTGTAATTATATACAAAATGCAATGTAGGCTAAATAGCCACCACAAACACGGAAAGCAATTGAAACTGATAGTTTTGAAATTTGTAAATGAAAAATAAATGAAAGTATGTTTCGTTTTCTAAATATTGTAATATATATTCTACTTTTTCATTTGTACACATCTTTGCATATTTACTCTTGTCATAAATGCATAAATATCCACAGTCATCTACAGATGACAAATGTCAATATAAACATTAAATATGTGTTAACGTATGTCAAAAATATTCAGCAGGTCTTATCGAAGGAGCCTATATTTTTCATCTAACAATAAGTATTCTCAATGAAACTAAATTTAAACGTGCCTGTAATCGACACAGCGGAAGTGTTATGCACTGGTTGCAAGCATTTTCGAGTTGTTGCATGCATCAACAGCGGGCAGGCGACAGTGCACGGCGCGAACTCCCTGAAAATTAATTGGGTCACTTGGGGTAAAAAACTCGTTTGACTCGCACTCTCGTATCCCATTCCGTTTCTTTCTCTTTGTCCACGCACGCTCGGCAAACACTGTTACATATTAACAGTGTTAGTATCACCGCTCCCTACATGCCGTCGTAATAAATTAATTTTTGAAGGCGCAACCACGACCGTCTACCGCTTAGAAAAAAATTACATCTCCATCGAGGATGAGAACGAGGATGAGCACGGTTCTTATCTAGGTACAAATTTTCGGATAACGAATAAAAGATGAACGACTGATCATCTGTTACACGCTGAATTAAATTGAAATTCCAATTAACAAATGAAATATTAAATGTTTCATTCATCGTGGTAGAATTCGTACGATTAGTAAATATTTGATTGTATTACGCGCCTCTTTCTCGAGTTCAACCTGTAGTACCCCTACTTCCCGCCGATATCGCCACAAACTTCAAAGCTAAAAATCAAAAAAGGGGTGGGCATCACCACCCCTGTCTGCACGTCCGTCATGCCTCATTCTTTCGCTTTGTGCCGATTAGCCACGTTGTTACTGAAAGAATTTCTCTTTTATATCTGTATAAATGTTTCGTAAAAGGCATAAAGGAGATTTTTCCGATGTGGAAAACCAAAATAAGGATCTCGAGAGACGTCTTGAGAAGTTGAAAAAGGACAAACGAAGGCTGAGGAGGAAAAAGAAGAGGAAGAGCCATCGTCGCAAGAATAGATCGAGTGACGCGGTTACTGACGAGTTGTCGTCGAGCGGATGTAAGATTGTTAAATTGTTTGTCTGATTTTTGTTCTAGTTTACTGTCCTTGCCGGAGATAGTTTTCAGGTCTCTCCATGACTCAAACGGGTTTAAACCGTTTTCTTTTTTCTCATTTATGGCTCTAACCTAAATGTAAAAAAAAAGAGGGAGAAGAAAAAGAAGAATGCGTCGATTGGTTCGATATCTCGCAATTTTTTGATAACAGCCTCTAACCTGTAAAATGTCAAGTTTTTTCACTCGTAGGCACTAACCTGCTATGAAGGTTACTCATATTTTGAATATGAGAAATATGAAACAATATTTAGGACTAACCTATTATTGTCGGTCTGGATTTCCAGATCGTGACCGTTCCAGATATCCCAGAGCGAGATCTTTTAGTTCGTTTAGTGTGTTTCTTCAGTTCCTCCAGATACGAGTGAACAAAAAGATAACCCGGCAAATGACAGGCAGGCAAGTCAGATGCATCGGTTTTTGCTGGATTCCACGAATCAGTTAACAAATCTACAGAACATCCCTGTCGATGATGTGCTATCGATAGATTTTAATGAGCCAGCGATATTGAACACAAAAGCTGCGTTAAGTTCTGATATTTTAGACATTTTTGGTAAGCGTATCTGCGAAGAAACAGTCTTCGCTCCTCCAGTTCATAAAGATCTGGTGGTACGCTGCGAAGATGTTATTAAGGAGGGCCTGTCGGAGGAAATTAGAGTGGAGGTTCTGAAGAAATATCCACCTC
>NW_026535289.1:477791-535298 GCF_026225885.1 Hylaeus anthracinus | reverse complement strand
GAGGTGGATATTTCTTCAGAACCTCCACTCTAATTTCCTCCGACAGGACCTCCTTAATAACATCTTCGCAGCGTACCACCAGATCTTTATGAACTGGAGGAGCGAAGACTGTTTCTTCGCAGATACGCTTACCAAAAATGTCTAAAATATCAGAACTTAACGCAGCTTTTGTGTTCAATTTTGCTGGCTCATTAAAATCTATCGATAGCACATCATCGACAGGGATGTTCTGTAGATTTGTTAACTGATTCGTGGAATCCAGCAAAAACCGATGCATCTGACTTGCCTGCCTGTTATTTGCCGGGTTATCTTCTTGTTCACTCGTATCTGGAGGAACTGAAGAAACACACTAAACGAACTAAAAGATCTCGCTCTGGGATATCTGGAACGGTCACGATCTGGAAATCCAGATCGACAATAATAGGTTAGTCCTAAATATTGTTTCATATTTCTCATATTCAAAATATGAGTAACCTTCATAGCATGTTAGAGCCTGATGAAAAAACTCACAAAATTCTTCGGAATCGAAGAAAAAAATTCATCTCACGAGAATACATAAAAGGGAGGAAACACAGCAAAGGTTTGACACTCATAGGTTAGTGCCTACGAGTGAAAAAACTTGACATTTTTCAGGTTAGAGCCTGTTGTCAAACATTTTGCGAGATATCGAGCCAATCGACACGTTCTTCTTTTTTTTCCCCGTCTTTTTTTTACATTTAGGTTAGAGCCATAAATGAGAAAAAAGAAAACGGTTTAAACCCGTTTGAGTCATGGAGAGACCTGAAAACTATCTCCGGCAAGAACAGTAAACTAGAACAAAAATCATACAAACAATTTAACAATCTTACATCCGCTCGACGACAACTCGTCAGTAACCGCGTCACTCGATCTATTCTTGCGACGATGGCTCTTCCTCTTCTTTTTCCTCCTCAGCCTTCGTTTGTCCTTTTTCAACTTCTCAAGACGTCTCTCGAGATCCTTATTTTGGTTTTCCACATCGGAAAAATCTCCTTTATGCCTTTTACGAAACATTTACACAGATATAAAAGAGAAATTCTCTCATTAACAACGTGGCTAATCGGCACAAAGCGAAAGAATGAGGCATTACGGGCGTGCAGACATGGGAGGCGATGCCCACCCCTTTTTAGATTTTTAGCTTTGAAGTTTGTGACGATATCGGCGGGAAGTGGTGGTACTACAGGTCGATCTCGAGAAAGAGGCGCGTAATACAATTAACTATTATATGCATACTTCTGCATAACTTCTAATACATTATTACGATCTAGAAATACATTTTTTGCAAGTGAAAATCTGAGAAAATGTACGAGGATGAATGCAAAAATATAACAAATATTAAGAATAAAATACATGTTACAATGTTTGCTTTATGAAAAATTCCTAAAGCATGTTTTTTTACTAACACCACTCTAAAGATATAAAAAGAACATTAGTGATAGCTTTATACTCGAACGAATTAAAGACTAATACAAAAAAATCGAAAGAATGGGGATAAAGGAATAAAACCTTTCTCCGCATTTTCCAATCGTCCCACAAACCTCGTTTCACTCCATTCGAGTTCACCTTAAAAATAATTCGCCATTCTCTCCTTTCACGCCACCACCTTAAAGCTAATCTTTTTACTAGTATCGTTGCTCGTAAGCAAGCCAGTTCCGGTTAAAGCCAGCGTTCCGTTCCATTACATATATTTCGTGGACATCCGCGAGCGAGGGAGGGAGGACTTCCAAGCGAAATGTGGGACAATATTTAATATCTTGAAAGCGAGGCGAAAAAGTTGCTTGCGGAGCTTTCGATTCGTTTAACCGGGAAATTAAGTTGGTTGATCTTTAGGTCGGCGGTCTGGGTAAATGCGGCAGTTCTGGTTTCATTCAATGCAAAAAGGAGGGCGACGGAGAAGTTGGCAAAGGTGTCGCGACAATCCGCGTTCCGGAGTCCAGCGGTGAAACTTTTCTCGATGCCATTCGGCCTTCGGCCAGGTCATTGAGGAGCTCGAAGGTTCCTTGTCTCGTTGTTCACCTTTTCGGGCGTTTTACTGACACGGCGAAACCCTCTTTCCTACCCTCTCGCTCCCACCGTCAATGCTCTATGCTGCTAAATCAGGTAAGCAGCTCTTCAAATACCACAACTTGACTTCCTCGAAACTTCCGTCGACCTTTCGCCCCCGCAATTGGACTAATTAAAATTCGCGCTCGCCACGTTTTACGACGTCGTGCTTTGTCTCCAATACAAACTGTTAAATTGAATTCTCTTCCCAGAACGGTGGATGCTTATTTCGACTATGAAATATTGTTGCCTTTGCGTCTCCGCGATCCGAGCATTGGAGGGGAGTAGTGAGTCACTATCTGACGCGCGGAAACTTAGTATTGTGGGAAAGAAACCGTGACGTGGAACGAGAGGACGGAATAAGATCGATCGAGAGATTCGTTCCGTGACTTCTTCGAGTCATGGTTATGAATTGTACACTTCATGGTTATGAATTGTACATAGTAATAAGCTTAGATTATTTTACCATATGTTGCTATATAATCAGCTGGATTTTATATCAACATTATACAATAATTATATATTGTAAGAGATACTTTAAATGATAGCTCTTTTGATGAGTTATTTCTCAGGATTTTTGATAGACTAGAACAATACAATCATAACACATAACAGGAGCTCCATAAGTTAAATTTAACAATACTTTAAACATTATTCTGAATACTTTTCTTAAAGGGGAGGATCAAGTATAATTCAAAATTTTGACATTTTTTTTTGTTTAAAAAATTAGTTTACCATCTGAAGAATGTGCTCCGACCATTTCAGCTAAAACTTCGAAGTCTAAGTGTACCTACAAAGTCATTAAAGTGATGCGCTCCGAACGGTACACGAAGGACTATTTTTAGATCCGGAAACTTTAAACGCATTTTTCTCAAAACACAAAATATCGCGTACCGTGCAATGTATCTTAAAGATTTCTCAGCCGATTGCTATGCAACTTGGCACAAAATATTTCTTAAACTATTCTCCTTTGCATCAACCTAAAGGTTTTTATAAAAATTGAAATAAACAATGTTTTTAATCATTTTTTTTATAATAAGATTTTTTTAACGTGACGTGAAATTTTAAATTAAAAATTTTTTTTTAATCTAGGTAATGCAAAGCGAATTACTATATCGATTTCAAATAATTAGAGTGATCTGTGCGTTGCACGGCGCATTTTCGAGAGGCCAAATTCAAGCAGCTGCTGTTCATTCATTTATGAATATTTTTACATAAAAAAAATTATATACATAGATTATCTAGATGCTACAAAATAACAAGTAATTAGTTGTAAATAAATATATATTACGCACTCTTCAAAAATAATTCGCGAAAAAGCGGTTGTTTACTTAACCCTCTCCCCTTAATTAATATTTTTCTTATTCTTAATACTTAATTCACATAAATCCCATGTAATCTAATTTCACAGAAAAGTAGAATATGTCTTCACGCGTCTTTATCATGGAACGTAACTACTTTGAATAAACAAAGACATTCGCTAATACCCAAAAACACCCGAAAAACTGAAAAATGCACGCGCAATAAGCATACCTTACAATATACAAACGATTAGAAGGTAATAGGAGCCTTTATTTTCTATTTTTACACCGTGAAGTATGTCAAGGACGAAACAAAATAACTTGTAATACAAGTGTTGTTATTGAATCTAGTATGATGAGTAGACTACGGATGTTTTATATGGAAATTTATATTTTTACAGATTCAGATAAACAGTTGAGATTTAAATGAAAGTATGTACCAATTTCTAAACAGTGTAACATATATTTTATTATTAACATTTTATATACTTTTGCATTCATGCACATCCTCATACATTTGCCTACATTACATTATTTATTTTATCACTTCAAACCATAAATGGCTTATACAGCATACAATAGTAAATACAATTTAATTACATCAAATTCTTATATTACAGTATTTGTGGAAACTATAAATAATTTTTAAGCTTTTAATATCCGGCTCACTCAAAAATGTGCTGATACAGGACGATATTCGTTACTGAGGAGCATATGGAACAAAACTTCACGCTGATCATTGTATTCCGGGCACTGTCAAACAATATGGTTCAAATCTTGAAACTCTGCTCCGCAATCACATTCGCCATTTGAGATAAACTTAACTCTGGCTAAAGAGGCGTTTAAATTATAGTGATTGGAACGGCTCCTATTAACGAATGTTATGAAGTCTCTAGAGAGTTTGTGACCAGTGTACCATGGTTTAGACATATTTTTATAATAGTGTCGAAAATAATTTACACCTTTAATTAATCCTTGTTGTGCGCACGATGTATTTGTTGACATTTTTTCCTGAAATTTAAAATTAGCTGTACAGTCATTGAATTGAATTTTAATATCCAGCGTCAATGTCCTTCGATGCACGTCGAGTCACTTGTTCGCGTACAAGCGCGGCCGTCAGCGCGTAGCCTTCGCTACCGCGGCTGCTCCAACGGTCTACGCGCGCTCTGATTGGTCGGAGTTTCCGCTTAATATCTCTTTAACGAAGCTCCATCCGACATTTTTGCAAAGGAAATTGTTGTTCAGAATCGTCTCAGCTACCTCCCATTTCCGGCTCCTCCCCGACTTTTGGGACACCCTGTATAACGATCGTATTCGAAGGAGTCAAATTAATAAAATCTGCTAATATAAGATTAGGATCAGGTGATTCGCCTAACGATTTACCCAAACTAAGATTACATGGATGAATATTAAACAACGCGTCAAAACTGCAAGTGAAAATAGGATGCTTTTCGTACGATATTACATCATTTCGTAGTTCGGTTATCTTTGCTAGGTTTTCAAATAAAGGAGAATGGTTCACTGTCCTAATTGTATTAAGAAATGTTGTAATATCTATATTGTTATTGAATATAACCTTGTTTGATGGCAAGTCTTCGAGTGAATTACACTTAAGAAGACATTTTTTTGCAAGAAAATCAGTTCTATCTCGAAAAGTGATAGTTTTAGCTTCGCTTATGAGGATATTGGTAGAAGTGCTTACTCTATACCCTCATGCAATTCTTATGACAGCGAATTGGATTCGATCTAATTTTAACTGTAAACTTTTCCGTTTAGGGAAATACACGAAACAGTTGTATTCCATAACCGGTCTTATAAGACTATTGAAGATTAACATAATTGTTTCAGGCGATGCTCCCCATGAAATGCTACAAAGAAATTTCATAATATTTAGCAGTTTGAAGCACTTACTTCTAGTAGCTTCGACATGGCTACTAAAGCTCATGTCAAAGTCAAAATTGATACCCAGAAACTTTACGGATTTACTTGATTTGATTATGAAATCATCAATACTGATTTCAGTTTTACTTGGTAATACGTGTTTATCATTAAAGTGAACAAAAACCGTTTGTTTGGGGGATAAGTCCAAATCTAAGCGTCTAAGATTAGTTGAAATAATTGTAATTGTCCTTTCAAGAAGCTGTTTGGTCTCAGCAATTGAACTGAAATTGCAATAAACGGCAATATCGTCGGCAAATTGAAAAATATGGACGTTTTTTGGAATATTATCTGTGAAATTGGCCACGTAAAAGTTGTACAACAAAGGACTTAGAACTCCTACCTGTGGAAGACCTTTCTATCTAATTCTCACGATATAATCGGAAAGCCCTGTGATAGCCTTAATGCTCCTTTCAGAAACTAAATGTTTAACGAATTTTACAATACCAGCAGAACACCCTGCATTCGCTAATTTCTGAAGGAGTATATGGCAGTCAACGTTATCAAAGGCAGACTGGACATCCAGAAAAGCACCAAGTGTATCTAAACCCTGGCTCGGAGGGAGTGTATACTTGTGCATATAGACGTGTACTGTAGATATAAATTATGGTCCTTTTAAATGTTTATAAGTATTGTTATTGCAAAATTCTATTTATTAGAAATAAACATTAATTAGTTATAAACATTTAAAAAGACCATAATTTATATCTACAGTACACGTCTATATGCACAAGTATACACTTCCTTACTCCTGTATAATTATGTATAACTATACTTTACAACCGCCGACTAAACAGTAAATACCACTTGAAAAGTTAGTCGATCCTTATTCGATAATTTCGGATAAAGATAAAAGTACGAAAGTTATTCCACGCGACGAGTGAAACTTCAGTTAAAGATAAAAATGCGAAAATAACCTACGGAAGAATATCTCTGGAGAGAAACTAGGTAACTCTAGCCGTCGAATAAAGATACAAACGCGGAAAAGTATCTTAGGGTTGAAACTCTCGGGGAGAAACCAGGCAACTCGAGCCGTCGAATAAAGATACAAATGTGGAAAAGTATCTTAGGGTTGAAACTCTCAGGTAGAAACCAGTATCTTTAGCCTTCGAATAAAAATAATTTAAGTCATCTTTATCCTTTGAGTACATTTACTTCGAATACATTTTTTTATTCGGCAATCATCGAATAAAGATAAAGTTATGTAGCTTTATTCGATTTTCTATTTAAATAATTTTGTTATCTAAATAATGCCCATCTCTGAACGAGGGTATAGTGTTAAGAAATTTAATTACACTGGTCTCTATACGGTTATTGAAAGATCGGATGTCTGATAAGACGTCATAATTAATATTTTTCCTACTAAAAATAGCAATACCCTCTCCTTTCTTACCAACTCTATCCTTACGGATGGTCTTGAATCCCTTAAAATGTATTCGAATTCCTGGTCTTAGCCATGACTCGATACAAACAAAGATGTCAACGTCCTGAAGTATATACTGTAGTTCTGCTCTATGTTGTATAATACTTCTTGCATTCCAATATTTAATTCGGAGTGTAGACGGGTTGATATTTCCAAAATTATTATAATTCATTGCAAATAAAAATGCTTAAGCAAATACATAGTTAAGCTGAGTGATAGGCTGTGTCGAGGGTGTCGTTATCATTAGTTGATTTCTCTAATTTCTTCATAATTCGAGTTCAACGATTCTTGATCCTACGATGCACCAAGCTTGGGTAGATATCGCGTAGCATCCCTGCTAGAACGTTTATATCCTGGGTATATTTCTTAGCTGTATCGGTGTGGTTGGGATTACCGATAGTTTCTTCAAGAAAACTTTTTAAATTTGTATAATCGAGAACATGAATGTTCGGATGTTGAGTCAGTGCCTCCTTAATCGGAGCAATCATTGGTTCAATGTCGGTATCAGATTCGTTTTCGCTATTGATGTCTATTGTCCGTTTCTTCTTTAATGGTCTTTTCTTAATTTTACGATCATCGGAACGGGCTCGATCATGGTCTGCAATGGTTTCCGAATCATCTGATAAAATATTTACCGACTTCTTTACGTTTGTGGAGCAAGAATCAGACGTTGATAATGGTCGCTTTGAAGCACCTCCTGGATTCTCGGTGTCTACATTCATCGTTTCCACGCAGTTGTTTGTAGCTGCAGTCTCTTCTGGGGCATTGTCCTTCATTTGGGCTTCGTCAGCGTGTACTACATCAGTATTCAAAATAGTTGACGTGATATTATTAGCGTTTGGACGCTGTTTGGCTAAGTGATTCTCTTTTTTGCAAAAAAAGCAACAAGGGTTGTCAGATGAAATGAAAATCCTGTATGTGACGTTATCGTATTCTATTTGCATACTGTCGGGTAGCTTATTTACATCTTCGGGTTCTATATATATATGTGTGAAAATCCTAGTTCTATCATACCAGCTCGTATGAAAGTTACGTGAGATGTACATTTTATATCCTTAGATATAAAACGATTAGATATATCCTTACAGATCCTCTAATTTATCTTCGATGATATTATGCGGAATTATCGGGCAAACATTCCATAGTATAACCCGCTTTGTCTTAAAAACCGAGTGATCTAATTCGGATTGTATGAGAATTGATGTTTATATTTATATTATCCGTAAGTTTATCGACAAGTTCCTGATTGGCTAAATATCCACAGATTCTGCCGTTTGAAATTCTGGATATAAATCTAATGTTTAACGAAAAAGTCAGTTTGACTATAAGCATCGTATATTCTTTAATTGAAATACCGTCTACTGTATCCAGAATAATTGCTTGTTCCTTCGTACGTTGGGGAGTCCTTTTTCTCTGTCATTTTTTCCGCTGGATTCGTTGAGTACGTTGACATGTTTAAATGAGTACTTCTGTAGTCAAAAGCATTCATGTTGTTCTTATTGCTCTTCGAAGCCCTGCTCCCCAGGGGGCATCGTAGTTGCACTTAAAACAATTGGATTGTTCGGTATAAGATACGTACTACACACTATTTAACTGAATTTAGCACTCGTTATACTGCAGCACGAACGCACATTTTCATTTGCTATAAATGCATAAATATCCACATTCTACTAAGTTACGGTGACAGGCTACAGTAAAATCAGCAATTATAGAGATTTTATTCCCACAAAATTCTTAAAATATGTATGGTTTGAGAAGTGCAAAAAAAGTGATTTGTAAAAATGTTACAGCGATCTACCCCTCAAGTGTTTCCCCTTAAATATTTGTCCAGGTGTTCATATTTTCGACCAACTAAACCCGATTCATAATGAATTTAGATAAACTTCATTATAATCTGAAAATTCCTTCAAGCTAGGTACTTACTACGTACTATCTTTGAGCTTGCACTCTAGTACACCTATCAATCAGAGAACGTCTACTCTTTCCCTACACTTATTGTCTTCGGCGCGTTTAGTATTGTTCTCTCAAATTGGTACACTAGCTTCTCTGTAATAATTTCAGAGTCCCAATCAACGACCCTTGGCCACGAGTATTCATTTTCAGACGAACCCCCGAGCCAGGAACGTCGCAGCGGGCGATTGCAAAATTAGAGGGTAGAATAAAACGCTCCATCGTTTTGCTTCGACTCGTAGACCATGGATCCAATGTGCAGTCGAGTCGAACAGCTAATTCGAAACGTGCGACGACTCGGAATGTTGTGACGATGCCGATTCCTCACCGACCAAGCGAAAGGAGAACGCCTAAAATTTAGGGGAGAAATTCCAAGAAAGAACCAAGAGGGCTTCGAGGGAGGTGGTTAAAATGTGCCCTGGTTTTTCGAATGGTGAGACCCGTTGGACAACCGCGATCTATTCACTGATCGAGATATTGATGAACATCTGAGCTTACGCATCTTGTTGCTATTCAACCCTCGCTACCACGATAAAATTCTTGATGCTCTTTACGAAATCGTTAAGAGAGTGCTCTGGTATGGGTGGCCGAAAAATAGTCGATTTTCAAGAATTTCTTTTGTGGAAATGGAAAGAAATATTGAAACAGAGTCAATTGTATTGTGTTTATTTTATTGGAAATTTATTTCTAATACATATTAAAATATTGAGCTTGACTGCATATATTCCTCAACGGTATGCATCTGTAACTGAGCAAAACGGTGAATTCATTGGTGAAACAATATTCTATGGGAATCGATAAACGAGTTTTAAAAATATTGAAGAATAATACAATGATGCTACTTTGAATTGAGAAGTTTTTAGTGTACAATTATGCAAATTTATTGTACAATTTTGAAAAATAATGTTCAAGTTTTTTTCAACTCTTTAAACGTTTTTTCAAGTCTATTTATTTACAATTTTCAATAAAACAGTGTCTACTCAGTATTTATTGCATGAAGTTTATTAGCCCGTTTATATTTGTTGTCGTTTCCAAATTGTGCACAAAAGTATAATTATATCAGGTACCTACCAAAAATATATTGGGGGTTAATTATTCATGGAAAGATTTAATTCAACAGCTCATTTGAGAAGGTTTTTTAAACTATGTCTGTGATGTTTTCGAATGATTATTAGTAACATTTTAAGTTATTCTTTTTTATACTAGTCCCTGAAAGGGTATAGCCGGGTAGGGGGGTCAAAAGTGCCCTTTAGCCAAATTGATCAATGAACATACCAATCAATAGAGTATTAAAAGAAAACCATTTGTGCCAAGTTTCAACTCGATACCTTTACTGAAGGGTAGTTACAGTGCAAAACGCAATTTACAGGTTAAGTTGTATATTTTTTGTTATACTGTATCAAAAATTTTGAAAAAAATTAAAGATATTCTACTTTATAGCGTACGTGTTTGTGAATTTTTAAAGAATTTTTCACTGCAAAACGGATTTTTAAAAAATCCAAGAATTTAAAAAATAATTTTTTTTATAGAAATTAAAAAATGACCGCGTTTACATTTTTACACTATTAGTGTTTTGTTATGATTATTAATCTATAATTTTTTCAGATTTTTCAAATTGGTGAAACGATGTTGGAAAAATCAAAACCGACATTTGTTTATATTATTACCTTAATTTTTCATGTGACTATGTTCATATTGTGACAGTTATAATATCTTATTATCATTATCAATGTATAATTTTTTCAGATTTTTTGTAGAGGTGTATCACATATAAAAAAATTATAAATCGCTGTTTCCTACGATTCGTGGGCAGAGGAGTAATATATTTGGGTTGTTGATATTTTTTTACTGCATCGACTGGTCATTATATACATGTTCAAAATAGTATGTATCAACATATATGAAATAATATAAAACTTAAAACATTAAAAATGTCGAAAAAGACATCAATGAATACTTAATTTTTAGATGCGTCATTGTTATGAATTTATATATGCCTTATTCTATGGACTTGTTTTCTTTGCTATTAAGATTTTCAGTGGGTATTTTGTTATTTCGTTTATTTGCGTTTATAGTCTCGAGAACTTTTAGTTGTCAAGGATTAACAGGAAATTCTGAGTTTTTTTTTTTGCTTGTGAATAGCTTTTCGCGAACGGATGTTAGGTTCGCGCGGACTGCAGAAATGAATGATCTCGGTCTTGGTTCATTCAGTTGTAGTATAAAAACGTTTATTCTCGTCTATGCAAAAATTCGTTACAATGACACATAATAGAGCAATAAACACAAAATAAGCTGATGCATTGTTTATGGAGTCAATTCGAGTTGGCAAATGAGTTGAACTAAGCGATACCTGTTAAAGATGAGTTTACTATCGACGGTTGAAGCTGTCACCCACTAACGTGGACCGCGTTGAGCTAGTCAGTCCGCTTGGCGCCGTCAATATATAAATTCAGCCGCCTAGAATATCAATATATCGCCTATTCACCAATTAGATAATAAGTTGCTTCCGACAGTACGGTCATTCTTCCGAATAGCCTGTTTTTTTTTACAAAATATTTTTGGGAAACGTTTACATAGTGATTTAAGAGCAAAAAGGAAAAAGTGATTTTGGAACAAAAAGAAAAAGAAAATACTTTGGTATTGGAAGCCAAGACACATCGCTGGAATAGGCGGTAGACTCCGTTTCAAAAAATAACATCTGGAGATTTGCTTGATTTCCCCGAAATACCAGAACGTGATTTGTGAATATTTTTTACCGGCTCATACTAATTTTCACAAGCAGTGTCTTATCTCGCAGAACTCATAAATAGTGACAACCAAATTAATTTAAATTATTTAAAAGCAGACAGTAACATTACTCAATTTCAAGTGCAATCACGGCACATCAGCAAGAAAATATATAAATGTTATATAGACTATACATCAAATGCAAATGGCAAACGAACCATCGGGTGCTGTTCTCATTTGCTACGATAATATATTATTTGTCACATGCCCGCTGTATTGAGAAAATAATAAAGCCTGCAGAAATACTAAGTAAAATCTTTAATACAGAACACGTAAATCCTGTAATAAACGATGATATTATATATTGATAATGATAATAAGATATTATAACTGTTACAATATGAACATGGCCACATGAAAAATTAAGGTAATAATATAAACAAATGTCGGTTTTTGATTTTTCCAACATCGTTTCACCAATTTGAAAAATCTGAAAAAATTATAGATTAATAATCATAACAAAACACTAATAGTGTAAAAATATAAACGTGGTCATTTTATAATTTCTATAAAAAAAATTATTTTTTAAATTCTTGGATTTTTTAAAAATCCGTTTTGCAGTGAAAAATTCTTTAAAAATTCACAAACACGTACGCTATAAAGTTGAATATCTTTAATTTTTTTCAAAATTTTTGATACAGTATAACAAAAAGTATACAACTTAACCTGTAAATTGCGTTTTGCATTGTAGCTACCCTTCTAGTAAGGATATCGGGTTGAAACTTGGCACAAATGGTTTTCTTTTAATACTCTATTGATTGGTATGTTCATTGATCAATTTGGCTAAAGGGCACTTTTGACCCCCTTATCCGGCTATACCCATTGCATTAAGAAATCGATGAAAATAATGAAAATACAACGAATCGAGTGAGTTGTTTTTTTGAAAACAGCATTTGATCTACATTCATAATTGTGTTGTACTTCAGTCTAATATGAAGCTATCACGGCAGCCTCAGTATACTTTACATTTTAACTGATAAATGTACTTAATTGGAAGATATCAAAGAATATTCTGTAATATGAACTTTTTCCAGAAACATCTTTCTCCTTTTACATTCTTAGTTAAAATATAGTAAATCTACTGAATTTAAATATAAAGTTTCATCGGCAGAAATATTTCTATAAATCTTTGTACAATTATTGAGAGTTTCAAAGCATATTTCTCCATTATCCTTTGACTTCGCTTTCTTAGATCGCCCCATTCATTTCAAACGTCAGAGGAGAAGTTGCTTTACCATAGAAGTAATATTGATTTTACTCTTTGATAACCCTAATAAAAATTCTACTAAAAAGCTTGATATATTCTTATGTGATTTTTATATACATCAAGAATTAGTAACTAAAAGTAATTACCATAAGTAACGTAATTTTTTGTTCAAATACATCACTTACAAAAATAAAGAAGGGGTAATAATGAAACATAAATAAAGAATTATCAAATATGATGACAAACACACTATATAATTATATTATTACATATAAATTGTATACATAAATTTGTACAAGATGTGGCTTAGAGAAATCTTTGATCACTAAATTGCTACTAAGTATCCAATTTTTAAAATAGAATTGTTTGAAAGATATAAAAAAAATAATTCTTCAATTATTCGCAGTTCGAATCTTCACAGTAAAACATTATCCAACTAAGTTTCAATTTAATTTTACTAAAATATCTTCTGAAATTAATATTGTCTTCGTACTGGGAACAGGATGTCACTTCATCTGTCTAGCATGCGTCTGTAAGTCACGAAAATGTTCCCCGCAGAACGCTGAGGGAGGAATGTGTGACTGCTAGAGCGATATAGCGTAAACGGAGCAGTTTCTTCGGCTGACCGAGGTGGACAGTAAATCTCGAAAACGGGAGCAGGTGGATGCTCACGATTACGGAGACGCTGAAACTATGTCTCACCCCGGCGACTGAATAAGCAAGTAAAGCGTCCCACAGACTGCGCTGACGTGACGTGGGCCAACGTCACATCAGGCTCCGTGGGTCCACGTAAGACATGACGCGGTGTCAGATTGACGCCATTAAAAAATGAAAATACTAACCTCCGCAATTTTTATCAGAACTTTACGGAAATAACATCAAACGATTCCTGATATTTTTGCGATGAAAATGATACCACACATGACATAATTTGGACAATAATTAACGAAATTATATGAAAAATCTGATTGCATAATTGAAAAGTTATTTCGTTAAAAATAGTTCGATTTACGCGATGTAATTATCAATATGAATAATATTCTAAATTTTAATGTATACAAATTTACAGAAAGAAGAATATCTAATGAAATCAATTTCGTTAAAATTAATATAAATATTGGTATAAATAAGTAAATAATTATATAAATTAATTTTTTCAATTAAAAAAAATTTCTTATTCAATAATTTTACAAGATCTGGTAATAATGCAGTTAAATATAAATTATTTCATACTTTTCACTGCATTTTTTCGTACTTTTAAGTAATTATATTCAGAGCTGTTTATATAAATTAATGGTCATATAAATTCATATAAATTAACTAGAAATTCTTTTAATACTCTTTAGTGCAGTTTTAATGTTTTTGAAATTAGTTTATCTCTTAAAAATGGAAAACAGAATTCTAGAAAACACCCGGTCTCCTGACGCCTTCCAACGCTCACGGAAAATCTAGTAGGTTTGATATGCTCCTGACGCGTCAGAACGCATATTTCGTCAGATAGCATCAGCCCACGTCACGTCGGGGTAATGTGAACGTCGGCACGCGAAACTCTATGTTAGAATTTCATACCACGCGTCTTATGACGTGGGCCCACGCCTCGTCAGAGCAGTCTGTGGGACGCTTTACTCGACGTTGGACAGCAAAGGATTAAGGAGGAACGGTTAACCCTCTGCACCCAGAATTATATTTCAGTTCCGTTACCTCCGATCGTCTCTAAATCTTCCATTTGTAAGTTAATTTAACTAAAAAATATGGGTACTAAATAAATAGATAAAGAAACAAATTCACTTAAATAATAGTTTTATTAACACTTTTGTTGTATTTAGTAAATTTTCAAGTGTATGTTACGTGCGGAGACTTCACTCTGTTTCGTAATTTCTATCAAACCTCTCCTCCGTGACATTTGCCCTTTCGAGCAAATGTGGCCGCGGCTCTTCGATAAAGTTTTTACTAAGAATCTAGGGCGCGTCACGGGACTGATTTCCACGGAAAAATAGGAGCTACATGCCTCTACGCATCTCCGCCTAGAATTCATAGAATCAACTCCCACTACCGATTTTTAACCGAATTTAGAGTATATAAACCGATGCGTTTCTCGTCTCTCGGGCTCATTTCTTGAGGACACGTTGAAGTTACGTCGCGCTATATCTTAAACCCGCGAGACAAGATCGGGAAGAATCCCTTTCGAGTAAAGTAAAGTAAAGTTCGGGTTATAGTAATCGAGAAATATCAGACGCAGACACCGTGTTACCTCGTCGCAAGATCGGGTAGAATCCTCATCGAACTTAGTCTTGAAACGTTTTTGGTAAATATCTTGTTCAATTGTAAACGTGACCCCCGCATTTTAACTCGGTGTGTAACCTTGAGAGGAGGAATTAGTTTCCGCGATATATACAAAAATCACTTGTATAGTCCATTAACCACACCTTGAACATATACATAGTTTAGCAGATTAAATCTAACTATTTCTTTCTGAATACCTATCCTTGAATTATTTAGTTAAGGAAACCCACAGCAATACACCTTTACCGCTCGAGGTGTATTGCATAATAGAAGTTACGAGGCCAAATAACAATCCTAGTGGCAACCCTACGTTAGCCATACGTAGGTGCGTCCACGACATCCAACCTCCTAGTGGCAACCCTACGTTAGCCATACGTAGGTGCGTCCACGACATCCAACCTCCTAGTGGCAACCCTTCGTTAGCCATACGTAGGCGCGTCCACGACACCCAACCTCCTTAGTGGCAACCCTTTGTTAGCCATACGTTGGTGTGTCCACGACAACTTTTCAACCTCCTAGTGGCAACCCTACGTTAGCCATACGCACGTGCGTCCACGAACGCACAACCCCATTAACAAAAATTGTCCAAACGACAACTATCCTCGGCAGCGCAGCCGAAAGAAGTCTCACAGCCCTCGGCTCGTAACATGTATGATATCTCTTGAAATAATTTCCAGAATGAAATCCTGGTTTTCTTTCGCACGTTTCACAAAAAAGTTGGTTTCTATTCTCCCTCCAGGTATTTTTCTACTTGAGCAAACTGCACAATCCTTGTGTTTTCCTTCGGGATGTACGAAAATGAAATGATGCTTTCCATCTAAACGATCGTGTCTATCATATGTTCCACGCCTTCCTTATTGATTTGGACATGAAAGAATGTCGAGTGGGACACGATAAAGGAGCTCTTGAGATAAAAACTGAAGTCGAATCGCGTAGGGTGTAGGAACGCGTTTGGGTCAATGGTAATCGCTGGTTCCAAAGTTTCCCCATTCAAAATAACCAGCTGAAACAAAATCCGCAGGAAATACATTATTCGAAGCGCATAGAACTGTCATCTCCATTTCGTACGTGGCGGAACCGCCTCTGCTCCTGTACCGACTTCCGCAGCCTTCCATTCTCCGTTCTGCGTCATTCCCTTCGTCCCTGACACCTCTAACTCGTCCTTATTCGTCCCACAGGAACGATTCCCGACGGTGCTTGCGTTTCTCCATAACCTTGCCTCAAAACCTGCCGTTTCTCTCTCGTATTGTTTACCGTCCGTGCTTTGCATATTAAGGATTGTAGTTTCATGTCCGAAAATTTGATTCTTTTTTTCTTACATTTTCTTAGAGTTTCCAGTCTTATTATGTTGAAGGTAATAGAATGAAAAGAATCGAAAAAAATATATAATGAGACTTTCGGCTGGACGCTCTTGTGGACTCTAACGTTCCGTAGTAGATAAAATTTAACTTTGAAAAGATTGCAAGATCTTCGTGTCCTGCAAGACCCAAAGATCCTGTTTATAAAAATACAGTATTATGAGTGTAAAGATTATTATGCCAATGTTTTTCGAAGATGTAATATTTTATCACGATTACTTTTTCTCAACTTTTCATGTTCGGAAATATTATTGGCACAATAATCTGAAACTTCGAAATGCAATAAACATGTGTATCTCCGCATGAATTAAATAATTACAATCCATACAGTAACATTCAGACTTCGATTAAATATTAATAATTATATTCCAATATTCAAAGTTTCAACTAAATATTGAATGCAGAGTCCAAGGTTGTTTCAGTGCCATAATAAGATATATTATTAAACTTCCTTCATATTTTAACTGAAAATACACGATTTTGAACAAATAAAAATCAAAAAGGCAAAATTTGCTTAGCCTCATGTAAGAATTCACTAGCAAATCCAGGACACCATCTTCTTGCAGAAAAATGGTACCAATGACTCGAAAACCTAACAGTTTTACAACCCAAGTCTAATTCAACCTACACGTCCTACAAGAGAAACTAACACTCTTCTTTAATTAAATTTTCTAATTTTACCAGTAGTCAAAAATTACCCCTTCTGACTGTCGGACTTCTCGACATTCCTGACGGTTAAAATACCACTCCTCGGAGACAAGAGGACGAGGACGGAAAGAAGTGCGGGTGGGAGTCAAATATAACCCACGTCAAGACGAAGAATGTGAAAGGGGAGGATAAGGAGGGCAGGCAATGATTGCAATAAAAGCAAAACGAAGGAAAAAGGAGAGACAGCGCGATGGAGAGTCAAAGCACAGCATCGACGACGCGAGTCGAAAGGGGGTCGCGATAAACGGGCTCGCGAGGATGTTGGAAGTTAAAAGAGGAGAGGAGAGAGGGCTGGAGAGCTGCGAGAGCCCGTAACTTTTGTAATTGAGTTTAGTCGTCTTGCCTTTTCCGTGCTTTCTCTCCCGCCATCCTCTATCGACCAATAGCCTCCGCCCGTTCCTTCCTGGGACCTCGTTCCGCGTCCTTCGTCCCTCGTTCCTCTTCCAGCATCGGTATGCTCCATGTCCTTTCCTCTCCCAGTCTGACGGATCGCATCTTGGTATCCTAGTCTCGTATGTCTTTAGAGTCACATTCCCCTCTTGACATTGCGTTAGGTAGACTGAGCGGAGTTCTTATCTCGTCGCCGGCTCGCAGGTAATATCGCCGAAGCGAAAACTATTAGGGTGGATACGAGAGGGTAGATGGAACAGATGTCCAAAAGCCAGAGCTCTTAAGTTACCGCTGGGTGCGCCGTACATCCAGATGGACGCAACACGGTCCCTAGGCTATTTACGACGTACGTGGTGCAGCGCAATTTTTCGAGTTTCCCACCGCGCAACAACGGAGACGAAACGGAACGAAAGCTTTCAGATGCCTCGGTGTGACGTGTTGTGGGAGTTCTGTGAGAGGAGCATAGAAGTTTTTAGGGTTTGATAATGTCTGTAACCTTCTAGGATTGGGGATCACTGGACAAGTTATCTAGGTTCCATTGAAAACAAGCCAGGTGAAGTCAGAGGTTTATTCCACTTGAGGTTCGAGGACCACTGAACTAGGTTCTATTATTTTCTCGAAGAGCCACGTCACCTGTGGAACGATTGGAAGAACTAGACTGCGATAGTTTATATAGTTATAGTAGCTCAATATATCGGAAAATGTACGAGGATGTACATCGTTTCAAAAATATTCATAATGTCAATAATAAGGCACATGCATTAGATTGATTAAGGGATAAGAGATGCTTTTATTTAAATTTCATTTCTTTATCTATGTGTATCTGTAGAAATATGAATTTCCATAAGCATCCGCAGTCTAATATTATGTAGCCCTTTCTTCGTTATTCTTGCATTGTAAAGGATCTTTACTCTTGAGTTTCTTCTTGACGATGAAATATAGTACCTAACGCGTTCTGGAGCCTGATATGTAGTTTGAGTTCCTCATACGAGGCGCATACAAGCTCTAGAGGCTCAATAATGTTTATAACCTCCTAGATCCTGGGACCACTAGACAAGTTAAGTACGACTCTTTGCAAAGTACGTCGCTCATAATTTTCATCGATTTGCCTTCTCCTTTATATATTGTAAATTAAAAATAATTCTTTCATATATTTGTATATATTTTGTACGGGGTGACGACGAAGGCATATCGGGTCTAGTCAAAATCTAGAAAGAGTTCTGTACACGTCTGTGCGTGCTCTTACGAACTGTCTACACGAGAAAACTTAGTGAGATCGGGTTCAAGTCCCCTTCGAGCAAATCTTAACCATACAGTACGTAGTCTACTGTTAGGCATTATTTTGTCGTTGTAGTCGTCCCCCGTTTGCTCGCGTTCGTGAAAACCGAGAAAGATTAGATTCTAGCTTCGCGGAATCGAAACTATATTTTAAATTCAGTTCATATTTGTAACATAGCTTACCATTAGTACACCGCGACAATTACTCTTATAACAATTGTAAGTCCCGGTGCATATCAGAATATATATAATCATTTTTAATTAATCTTGATCAATTATAATACCCAGTCCAGTACCCACTAAGGTGTACCTTTGCCGCTCGAGGTACACCAAAAACTGTTACGAGGCCTAATACTAACATTTCCTGCGGCTCCCTACGTTAGCCATACGTGGGTTCGTCCGCATATAACCTTCCTGAGGCTCCCTACGTTAGCCATACGTGGGTTCGTCCTCGATAATCAACCTCCTGGAGCTCCCTACGTTAACCATACGTAGGTTCGTCTCCGCGTCTACTTCCTCAAGGCTCCCAGTGTTACCTAACAACACTGGTCAAGCCATTAACAAAACCATATTCCAATAGAAAAGCCCCGGCTACGCAGTCGCCCCCTCTGGCTCGTAACAATTGTATAAATATTGTGGTAATTATATTTCTTCAATATTGCAAATAAACTAAACTCTCCAAGCGAACTACTAATAATAAACTACTAAGGTTACCGATAGGTAATGTCGATTTTTTCAAATTTTAAAAACATCGCCATCTACTGGAAATAATCAGCCACCTTCAAGTATTTATTCTGTAAAAAATAAATAGTATGAAATAATAGCATGAAAACGGAAGTTATTCATGAATGACCCTAACATTTGAAATAATATTTGAGCAAATTCTGCTGCGTCGCGGTGCATCGTCATATCGTTTAAGTGGTAGAGGGGCCTAAGTGTACCGGAACTTTCGATCGACAGTGTAACTACCAAGGGACTCCGAATAAAGGGGTCGCGCGTCTAGAGACCCCGGAAGACATTAAAAATCCATCGAGGAGGATAAAGTGGGCGTCGATTAAGAGGAACTTAAAAAATCTTTGCCTTCCCTCGAATCGGGAGAAAATAGACGCCTCTCACCACCCACCCCCTACCTCTCTCGTAGTCAGTTCGTCGATAAAGTTCCGCCAGGGCGAGATTAACGCGCAGAGACAAAGCTGCTTGGTTTATATCAGTGGAACGGGTCTTCGGAACTTCGATGGGACAATGAATTAGATGAGATCGGGCACCGTTTGAAATAAATGCGATCGACGGATGTCGGGTTTCTTTGTTCGTTCGTATTAAATGGGCGTTGAATGAGAATGGAAATCAATAGCCGTGGAAAGGGGTAGAGGGTGGGTGGGAAGGGACCGAGTCAGGGGTGGAGCGTTGCGCCGACATCGTAATCCATGATTTCGTAGCTGGTTCCGGCGAGAATCTGCGTGAAAGAATTTATGGGGATCCTCGGGAACCGAAACATTGGTGTTCGTTCGTACCTCTTGGGTCAGTCGACCTTCAAGGAACTGCGAGTAGTTACATGGAACGACGTAGAAGGAAACATGGAAAATATACCGAGGATCCGGGATATCTGGTATCTGGTATCTGGTATTCGCACCAAGAAAAAGGTATTACTTCCTGGGAAGATAGTCGGTACCCTCGAGACCTCGTAAATCGTTCCGCTGCTGGCCGGAGAAACTTCAAACCTACCTGGAGCTGCGGATGCCTTCGACTCCCAGGCAATATTGAGTGCCGGCGGGCATCCTCCAAAGAATTTCATGCGTCGGATATCCTCCTATTTCATAAATAACGTTTCGAAATTACGTATTCGTTTCCATGGCCTCCGTGTTATTAAGAATAATACTGCTGGACAAATGTTGATCTGCGAGGGTTCCAATGACCGTTGTTGTTCGAATGATCTATCTAAATGGTTCTAAATCTAAATGGTCTGGTTTTTATTTGTTTACTAACGTGAAAATTTTCGATGATCGCCTGTTAGATTAAACCAGACATATATATGTTAGAAATTTTAGCAAAACGAAAATGTTCTTTTCCCTTAGAAAGTTCTGAGGTAAGTGCCGTACGGTTGAACACGGTCCTCTTTCCAGAAAGTAACGCCTTCCCAATCCGTGGTCAGATTCTTCTACAACAATATTTCACTTGTCTAATTCCATATGGCTAATTACCAATTATGGCAATGCAATGTCGGGTTGCTTTCTCTGTTTACGTGTTACCGATAGTAACTCATCGGTCATGCAATACTCGTTTTGGAGTCGCTTTCGGTGTGCTCAGCTGTCTTGACCTTTCGAGAAACTCCCGCTAACCATGTTCGATTCATGGACAATAACAGATGATATGTGCGTATAATTCGTAGAACATTCAAATCCAGTCACTGTTCGAATTTTTTCCTGTTGTATTGGATCCACCATTTTGAATTTCCAAATTTTTAGTTCAGATTTAGAATCGGCGTTCCCGAAAATCCCTGTATACCAAGGTTCATCTAAATTCAGTCATTTTTCACATTTTGTGGCGTTATGTTGTATCCGCCATTTTGAATTTTTAAATTCTGAGTTCAGATTTGGAATCAACGATTCTGAAAATCCCTGTATACCAAGTTTCATCCAAATCGAATCAATTTCTCGTATTTTGGTCCGCCATATTGAATCCGCCATTTTGAATTTCTGAATATTTAGTTCAGATTTGGAATCAGCGACCTCAAAAACCCCTGTATACCAAATTTCATCAAAATCGAATGTCAGGAAAAATGGATATAAATGTTTCCCTTTCAAAGAACTTTGAGGGATTCTCCAACCAGGAAATACTACAATGTTTACTATTATGTCACGGAATTTAGAGGGTTCCCCTTCCAGGAAATACTACAATGTTTACTAGTATTTCTCGGAATTGGAACGACCTTGCAAGGATACATGACTGTATGTATATAGGTCACTACGCCTGTCAGTCAATTGTCTATAAAATAGGAAACTTTGAGGTGTCATAGCTCAGCATGGAATTGTCCGATTCGATTCTACCAAAATTCAATTTGAAGGGCACAATTTCTACTACCTAATATATACAGTGGCTGTAGAATGTATTCGTACACCCATCAATTTCCCAAAATACTTTCGTGTGAAATTGTAGTTTCTTAACTTCTTTTTTTATAACCAATAATATTTAACATATTCTCGAAATTCTTTAAGATAGATATAGTCCAAACAACATTTACTAGCTAATATCATTTGTGAAATTAACAAAAAAATGCGAAAAGTGGGTAAAAGTATAGAAGCAATCAGTATTTATACGATTCTTATGACGAACCATTTACAGTAGAGTTTGTAACTTAAACACATTAGTTTATTGCTCCGTACAAATTAGAAGACACCAAATTTCCAGTAAAGTACTTTTAAAAAAGGCTCTAATAGAGGATTTGAAGAAAATCCCACTTCAAATAACTAATAATTTACTTAATTTAATGCTTAGAAAAGTTACAATAATTATAAAATCAAAAGGAAATCCCACGAAGGAAGTATTATATACTTATAAATTGATGTAAATTTCTTTTTTTTTTAATGAAGTTTTAAAAATTATACAGTTCTGAGAATACTTATTCCTTCAATATTTCTATCGATTGTTTTTTTCTTGTTAATTTCGCAACTTACATAAATAGCTATTTTTTTGTACTCTATCTATTCTAGAGATTTCCGAGAATATGTAGAATGTCATTGTTTATAAAAAATAAGTTAATAAATTACAATTTTACACAGTTTTTTTTTTGGAAATTGATCGGTGTACGAATACTTTCTACACCCACTGTAGTTATTATCATTGTTAGATGCTCTTAAACAATTGTTTTCTTTAAAAATATAGTTATTAAATATTACCCGCATTGTACCATGTAGCTCGACATAAATTCGTCCGATTCGATTCTAACAAAATTCAAATTAAAGGGTGGAATTTCTACTATCTAATAGGTAGTTACTATCACTGTTAGATACTCTTAAACAATCGTCTTTTTAAATGTATAATTATTAAATATTACTCTCATTGTACCATGTAACTCGGCGTGGAATCGAACAAAACTGATTACATGCTTCGGTATTACCTTTACCTTTTACTTTGATTAACGGATTGTAGAGCTGCTGCGTGTGCAAAAGTGCAAAGTGGTTCTGTTACAAAAATGAGTTTGACTTTCTGTATTTCTTTAACGAAATAATAATTTGTACTTTTCCTAATACGATGTGCTTTGCGTCATATTTCAATGTCGATCACATTGCTGACATTAATCGCGGGAAATGCTTAAGTTGGCGGAGAATGATGTAGACCGCATTCAAAAATCAACGTATTAATCCGATCGCTTTGACTAGAGTTCCATAGTTAGATCTGCTCCGTCATAAATCGACTTCGATGTTACGCGTGATTTCTATCAACTAGTCATCGCAGAATTATCAGGTAGCAATGCGAGAATTGTATGTTAGTCTACCAAAGACAAGTATATAAGCTTTTGCTGAGTGAATTCTCAAATTAACTTTGATATATGGTTTTAGAATTAGATTCTATTTCATCACGATCCATAACTTTTGAATTACTTACTGATCGGCCTAATGGTATGATTCACTTTTATTTAAACAGCATTTGGACTCACCTGGAACAAAACGAAATGTAACGTTAGTAAGGTGTTAAGAAAATCATTAGTATTAGTGAATTTAAATATTTTTAAATATTTTTCATTCGTTGAGACATGTATACAAGGCTGAGAAAATCGAAGTATACTGTTTTGTGAGAACTGTCAGATAAGTAGAATGAGGTAGACAGACAAGTAGAATGAGGTATGCATTTAGCCAGACGATCAGAAGAAGTCACGATTAATAGGAAGACACTGAATATAATTACATGAAAATAGGAAAATTCTTATTTATCTAAATTTATATAATATATTTAAGTAAATAAGGCTCAAGACTGTTATATTGAGTAGACAAGTAGAATACGACTGTACCAGTTCAGACAAGTGGAATGGGATATGTATGTAGTCAATGAGTAGAAGAAGTCACAATTAATCGGGCCTATGAAATAGAGATTCCGTACAATCAGATAAATGCATAGAATACAGATCGCTCTGTCGTTATTATTCGATCTGACAGATATTGAACAATTGCTGAATTTATTAGGTAAAACAGAGCACATATTTCGTGTTCAGCCAGATATATATTTCACTATAGATTCAATCTCTAGATTGTTTTTCAATCGCTATTAAGTCCCAGGAAGACCCCAAAGGGTTCCAAATCCTGAGTGAAATTTGGAAATCTTTTATACATTAAAGTATTTTATTATCCTAAATGGCTGAATCTCTGTAATCTCCCAAAGTAGCGAGAAATCGCGTTTGCATCGTAAACCAATTGTGTTAAGGATTGTGCCACCGCTAGAAACGATCCACCAATACTTTCAGGACTCCGTTTTCGCAACATTTTGACACACCTCGATCCGCTGGTCTGGGAAATCTGTCGCATTAGTATCAATAGAAGAATTCGTAAACGCCTGTCGAGAGCATCGCGGGACCATAAAACGTGAGCATTTTCGGAATTCAACGGTAGCGAGGAATCGTGTCGTAAAAATGAGGAATTGCTACGGGAGCTTTATTTTATTTTCTTCGCGATCCGATTCAGGCACCGCGCTACCGGTACAGGTAATAAACGTAGTGCTTACAAATCCAAATAAATCCGGCTGTACGTCGAGAAGTATGGCGGAAAGGGGGGTAATTACGTGCACGTACAGGTTGGAAGATCACGATCGTCGCTGGAAGTATCGATCGCGAAGAATTACTCGATAAAAGCTCGTTATTATAGTCACAATCGCATCGCCGTTATCGATTCCCTAAGAACAGTCACGAGTCTTTTTTAGGAGAAATTTATATTTACAAATTGAGTTCTATTTCGTATCACCGTATTGTTGGTATCAGTACAGTTCCATATTGAATTCTTATCAACTTCTGTATTGTTTAGGTGCATTCGTTAGATAATATATAGGTTGACGAGTTTAATATAACCTATAGGGTAAAGGGCTGA
Source organism: Hylaeus anthracinus (assembly GCF_026225885.1). NCBI lineage: Eukaryota > Metazoa > Arthropoda > Insecta > Hymenoptera > Colletidae > Hylaeus > Hylaeus anthracinus. Next base: position 510,543 of record NW_026535289.1, on the reverse strand, counting down.
ACGTTGAGGAACGAGTATTAAGGTTGATCAGGTGATTGGATTATTGTTTAGGCTTAAAATATAGTTAAGAAGTGTAATCTGACACTATTTAAAACAGGTAAGACTGTCGAAGAACAATGTGGACATTGGACACAGTTCAAGGATCTTATTTACTTATATTTAAGGATCTTGTTTTCTCCTGGAAATATTAACTTCATAGACTTGTTGGAGTTTTAAAATAATAAGCGTCATCCAATCTCTCTAAATCTTGATATAATAGGCACTTAATGTTTGTCCACATGTAAATTGCTATTGAAGTATACATTTAAGTCTATTTTGTGTTACGTAGAGTATGCTAAAAAAGTTTTATTTTATTCCTAAGTAAGTTCCCTGAATTTAGAGTAAACGTTAAGGATGATACCAGGTGATTAGACCATTGCGTAGGTCTATAAGCCTACCTAGTGAATAAATTAGTAGTTTAGAAGGTTGCTTAAATAGAGATTTTAAACCTGAAATAATTCTTACGCATAGTTAAATAAATGACAGTATTACTTTCACACAATATTTAGTTCAATAGAAAGTATACTATATAACCTTCTGTTTCTCATTCAAACTTAATAAAGTACTAGAATAGTACACATATATGAAAAATCACTTTGTACCTACCGTATACATACTATTATTATAATTAGTAAAAATGTGTATATTTATGAAACATTTAGAGAAAATTTAGAACTCGTTAATCCCAACTATCACAGTTACACCAACACACAACAAAAATGCAAAAATCAAAGAAATACATTATTCGAAGTGTACGGGTAATAAACGAAGCGCTTACAGAACCAAATAAATCCGACTGCACGTCGAGAAATATGGCGTGGGGAGGAATAATTGCGTGCACATACCGAGTGGAAGATCTCGATCGTCGATGGAAGTTTCGATCCTTGAAAAATTGCTCGATAAAAGTCCATTATTATTGTTAGAGTCATCATATCGCCATCATCGATTCGCCCAGGACACTCTCGAGTCTTTTTCGCGGAAATTTATACCAGCAAGTTTGAGTCACCGCCCAAGACGATCGAGAGCACACAGTGTCAACAAAGGATTTGAACGCGGCGTCCCCGTAATACCAGATTTTCCTAGGCGACACGGCCCATTAAAAGAGTAAAGCCGACATTTTATCGCGATAGATATCGCGCATGCGAACCACGGCTCTCCGAAACGATACTTTATTGCCCATCGTCTTTACGTCTTTCTTTTACTTTGAATTTTACGAGACGATTTTACGATCGCCCTCTCGTTCTCAAGGAGTAGACTCCCCGCTGAGACGCGCTGTCAAGATGACGTTTCATATCTCTCCTCTTGACTATCCCGCCATTTTTTCTCTTCCTGGGACAAGTTATATTTTCACGAGAATTTATTTGGAGACGCGTTCCCCGGCGAAAAGCATAAAAGCACGCACTTGAAGCGTTTTAGTGACTCGGAATAATCGTAGTTACGAGTTACGAGTACTCGATAGCGGTCGGAAATAAGGAGTTGAATTCTAGGAGATGGTTGTAATTTTAATTCGTGACAGAATTTGTGATAAATAGACCGCGAATTTTTATATAAAGCCAAATCTTTGCAAACGTATGTACAAAAATTGAACCTATATAGGAATTTATTTTACTGTGCAAATATTATAATGTGAACTTTACTTTCAATAGTTTTTTTATGCTATTGCATACTTTGTGCATTTTGTAATTTCCAGTACATTCAAATTTCTTATAAATACATAAAAATCTGCAGTCTAGTGATAAATATATTATATCCAGTAAGACATCTGTTGTGTGAATATTTTATCATATGAGCCATCTATTATGTAAACGTTCTATTATATGAACTGTATTATTTACTATTACAATACTGAGACATAAACGTATGTACAAGTGTATATACATACTCTCTTTTATAAGATAAAATGTATTCACAATAATTGAGGATTAAACTAACACAGTACGTGCAACAGTATGCGGTAATTTATAATTGGCAATTAATCATTTTTGTCTCCCCAATGTCACTATATAATTTCATTTTAAATTAAAGACAAATTTGCATTCTAAATTCAAATTACTTATAGCTTCCTGGAAAACAGAAATGATATTTAAAACTATAATCCGAATTAACTGTGGTGTGTCAATAGAAATTACATTTGAATCTGTCGAATAAACATGTATAAACAATTTATATCAGACAAAACATAATCGTTTGAAACATAAAGAGATAATAAGTTTTGCTTGGACGGAAATTCCAACTACAAGCTTACTTACAAGTGAAAATTAAAAAGAATGCATACTAGGTTTATTAGAAAAGGATTAGATTTATACTCATTTTGTAATATCTTTTTTCTGAATGTATTCTATTACAAATTTACCTTCCCAATTTTCAATTTTTCTGAGATTAATAAAGATTTCTTCTAAGACCTAATTTATTTTTGTTACATTTTGCATATATCAACAATGACATTTGAAATATTCGAAGGCTATATAAGTATAATTGTATATTACACATTGTTTTTTACGGTTATTTTAAATTTAAATAAATAACGATAAAGTCTTAATATAGTACAAGCAATTTTTATACTTATTCACCCTTTGAACATTTCAAATGATTATATTGATCCTTTTACAAATTATTTCTCCCAACATCATATGATGATTTTAAAATCAAGAAATGCCGCATGAATAAACGTAATATACATTGCTTCTGCTATATTGAGAGTTTATTATTATTTATTTGAATTAGAAACAACTGTAAAAAGCATTGGATCGATCCACATATACAATTTCAGCAAATTTCAATGTTGTTCTTATTTCTGTTCCTTTGCTTTTTCTACCTCTGATTTTGCTCGACTCTATTCGTTTCATCTACCAGTTTGGATTCGATTGGAGTGGACATCGATTCCTACGGAAGGTGATAGACACATGCGATTATGCGGTATTCTAATGATCCTCTAGAGAGTTTTCAGACTTCGACACGTGCCCTCGGATTACTGTCGTTAAAGGTTCGTATCGTCCGTGTCGTCGTTCGTTCTAAAATCTGATCCGATCGATAATCTCCCGCTGAATATGTTACAACGATTTTACTCCAATTCTAAATTCTCATGATTTACATATGCGTTATCGCATCGATTCCAAAAAGTGTGGCGAAATATTCATGTTTGTTACTAAATAAAAGAAGAGCGTTACGAATTAGCTTTTTTTTTAAATACCAATAATATGGAAAACATCTGACTTACAATTTTGAAAATAAGAATAGTCGTCATGATCATTCAAGTTATAGAAAATTATGCACCGTATAAATTCCGCTACAGCGTCCTCAACGTAAACAGTCATGCTCGAATATAGCTTAAAATTATTAAATCATCTACGTAAATAATTCTGGATATATAACATTTAAACCAAGATTTCTTAGAGGTGAAAGACATTTATATAAAAAAAATTTTAATGTTGTTATATTTTCATGTACCTTATCATAAGTAACAACAATTATATTAACAATTTCACACTTTCTGAACATATTTTGATATTCTTTTTTTGTTTTGTAAATGGAAAAGTAATTAACCGACTTCGTTTTCTGTTATATTTGGGTTTGTGTTATTATACATATTATATGTCATTTTCTATAATGATCAATATAAACCATTAAATCACATACTCTTTTAAAATATTGACAAACAATATGCTATTGTTTCAGTTCATAAAGCTTTAATTCTTGGATTTAAAATAAATGTTATCAAATTGTCTTGTACCGTGATAACCATGATTCACTACAACAAAAATGAATCTGTAATGAAGTAACATAATCAAACTAAACAACAATATTCACTTAGGCTCTAACTTGAGTATACTCTAGTACATACATACAGTACATTTGTCTAATTCAAGTTAAATCGTCATTTGAGAGAATAGCATAAAAACAACTAGAAGCAAACAAGTGAAACTATGAAGAAACTAAAACCCGAATGCTCAATTTAATTCTATTTCCAAGAACTTTTAATCATCAACTTAGAAGAAAGTAGACTCTAAGGGGTTAAATCGTTCTTGAAAGGTGCACTGGAAAATTGAAATAAAATGTACATCGCTTCTGACGAACGATCTTTTGTTGGAAACCGATTTGGAATAACGCGTGCTTTCCAAGGCCACGAAGATGAAGCGATTCAGCGAAATCGGCCGTTGAAGAAAAGGTAAAAACGATCACCCCTGCCAAGTCGTCAAATGTATTCAGCGTCGTGGCAACCCCAAGATGTAGGGTCGTGACTTTAACTGATTCGCCATAAAATTGCCATTGAAATCGACCCAGAAAAGGGCTACCTTCGAAGATTCATCGTTTATACCAACCTACATCCTTACACTTTTTCTGCATAGTAGGGAATGCTATTAAACGCTTGTATATCAGTGGCAGTTCATCGCATGCCATAATGACTGAATAAAGAGTGAAGTTAAGTTAAATCGTCGTTCTAATAATAGTCGTTCCCGAATTTAATATAGAAAATATATTTGTGTTAGAAATTGGCTAATAAAATGGCAATACACATTATAATATAATGCTTGTAAGACTTAAACCATATACAGTTAATTCCATGAGCATTCGTACAATTTATATCTATAAAAAATGAATTTTTCATGATAACACATGTGTAAAATTTATTCATGTACATATTTATAATGGAACATGTATTTGGAAGTATCAAATCTATCGTTTAATTTAGACACATTGTTTCAATAAACATAGAGGATATGAAACTTGTTAAACTGGCTGTATATGAGTAATTGCATTTAAAACTTTTGCAATGAAATCGTACTGAAAAAGCTTAAGAGATAATACAAGCAGGCTAACAATTATGAGAATATTTATGTAATGTGAATAGTTTTAATTAAACTGAAATTGTAATACAATAATTGTGTTGAAAAGCTTTTGGAACGAAATTGGACTGAAAAGGAATTTAAAAAAGTGCAAGTTAATAATTGTTCACATATTTATGTAATACAAAAAGTTTTAATTAAAACGGTATAAAGTCGTTTAAATCGTTTCAAAATATTCTACAAAAGCAATAATTCAATTATACACTGAGGAATATATTAAAGACAATTGGTTCGATGGAGAGAGTTTATGGTAAGGTAAAGTTTTGGAGATACTAATCGAGGAATCGCTTTGATAAAATGTCAAAGTCTTTTAAGAAATAAAATTACTTCTCGTAAGTTATATTATATTCCTCTGGGTAAAGTAATTACGTTCCACTCCAAGAGAATACTAATTATTTACAAAATTTATGATACATACAATTTGAATAAACATCGTTTATTTTATATGAAAGTACCTAGCTCTTGTATTTTCATTAGTGTAAAAGAAATTCATTGAATTGGATTGAGCACGAAGTGTTTATACAAAATACAATTGGTTTTCAAATCTATATTTACTATTGTATAATAATTATTTTGAATATGACATGCAACATATTGAGTGACTGGAAATCATAGTAAAGGAAGTAAAAAGCAAAACGAAAAATGAAAAAGACCATCAGTCAGAGCTTTTGCATAATAAAAAGGATCATTTCATCCAATTTTTACATCTCTATTGAATATAGTGTCAATTATTCATTCCTAAATTCACAAAACTATAAAAATGTAGCCAATACTTGCATACCACTCTTGTTCTAATTACAATATAATATAGGCCCAATGACTCCTAATTCGTTACAATTCCTTAATTGGAGCGACCACCGTGAGCAACAGCACTAAAGACTTGACTGTGTTCTCGACGTGCTGCCCGTTGTAATCTGACGGAGTACTAGGAGGAGGAAACGGAATCTGACGAAGACAATGAAGCGGTGAGAGGAAGTCGATGAAAAGAGAGGGCACTGTTGGTCCATTTCGAACGTACGTTGCGTTTCGTAGCCGTAATTTGCAAGTCCAGGGCGCGGTCCTAACTGGGCCAAAACTCCGTTGCGCCAAGTTTAAGCGAGCTCGCGCTTTAAAGCTTATGTTTGTTTAAGGAGTTGCCGTGCTACTATTCTCGAGGACGGCAGCAACGTACTTCGCATTCACTGCGCGAGATCGTTTTAACCGTGACGAGACATAAAGCTACGGTCACATCTGTCGTCAACTTGCGATTTTTATATCAGACACGCGTTATCAGAAGTAGAAGGGGGCCACGTGAATGGAATAGCAATCTGTTAAAGGGATCACCAAGGGATCGAGATTCTTATTTGGAGGGCTATGTTTTGAGTGACAATTGAATTTATGGTTCTAAATTGAATGTTTAAGGGAATTGAATGTGACTGTTTAGAGGGTTGTTTAGTGACTTTTAAGTGAATTGTCTGAATTTTTGTTCTAAGTTGAAATGAATATTTTAGGAATTCCAAAAGCTGAAGAGATCATGTGAAAGCTAATAATGGATTAAATTAAAGAAAAGCTCATGGCCATATGAAAATTATCTTCAAATACAATAGTGATTATATAAAATTGTTATAACCAAAACTCTCACATCTATAAATATGTGGTGCATTATTATTATAAAATTTTCTATTGCTGTATTCTATTTCTATTCATTTTTAATAAGATAAGTATAAAAATACTAGTACTACTACTATAATTAGAAGAATATTCTGTTAAAATATATGTAAGATAGATGCCTGATAAAAACTATGAAACTCTAATTATTCTGTTGAAGGATTTATACAGTCAGTCCCATAAGTATTCGTACCCCCTATATCTATTGAAGAAATTTGTTTAACTTAAATGATAGGTTTCACAGCATTATTCAGTGTTCTATTAAACATTAATAACAATAACGGTTCAGAATCAAAACATTCACAGCCTTATACTATATTTATGTGCAACTAAATTTGTCTAAGTAAATGTAATACTTTAATTTTCAACTTAGAAATTGTGACGTTTAGTTTTTAATATTTACGTATGCCTTCAAAGAAATCCTATCTCTTGCACCGACATATCCTATCTTTGATACAGTTTACTTTCAGCGCACTTCAATGATTAAATCTTATTATTTAAATGTTATAATGTTCCATCGTTACATTTATCAACAGCATATCACTGAATCTCGCTTTTCGTGATACAGAAAATATTCTCATCGCTATTGTCTTCTATTATATCGTATTTCCCTTTTCAATTTTATTCTCTCAGCGGCACGATTCAATCTACCGTAAAGTCATATCAATATCTTCTTATTTTATATACGATTACTTTAAAAACTATGAATCGGGAAGGTAGTATAACAGTAAATAAACAGAAAACTACCTGATCCGTTACCGAAGCGTTAGAGAATTCCGCGTCTGTAGTTCGCCCAAAGTTCAATAATAGCCTGGAAATGGAAAGCACGAAGTTTCGAACAACTTGTTTGACCAATCAAGCATAGCTAATTTCGTTCCCACATTACCCGCGGAAAGTTAAGATAACGATTCGAACGTCGACGTACCGCATACTTTTTCCTCAAACTTGCGTCTTTGGTTTCTTTGAGACAAGTTCCACCTCGGAACTCGGGTCACGTAATTTTAACCACGAAAACATGTTTCTCCATCTGTTTCTCCTATTCAGCGCTCCGTTGGATTACCATACAAATTCAAACAGTTAGAGTACTCCCGGAGTAGAAACGCTTTCCTGGACCTGGTTTGCCCGAATGCTCGATCTTTCATTGTGACAGAGAATCGTCATTAACGTGACACTTTTTCATTTCCTTTCAATTTTCTTTCAACCTGTGCTGTCTTAACCGCGCGACGAGAAGAAAACGCGATACAAGTAACGAGTCCCGAGTAATCGATCCAAGGAACGGTTTCCTCGCTCTTCAATCCACCTTCTGCAAACTTTAAAGGACTAATTAAAGAAAACATCCAGAAGTTTGCCGTCAGAGTTACGCAGAGTGTACAGAGCCAGTATTTTTATTAAACCGAAACTGCCCTGTAATATTGTATTAGTGTGCGATCTAAGACATCTGAAAGAAAAAATGTTTCAAAGTGGCCTATGTGGCAGGGATCAGTTTATTCTGGAGCTTTTTTAGACGTGTGTGTAGTCTCGATCGGCTTATGCCTTTATATTTGGTCTTACAATTAGAGGATTGTGTGCTTGCATGTAATATGTCGAAAACGTTCTTAACAGATTATCGATTTTTTTCAGTAAACAAAACAGTAACTTAAAAGGTGTAGGTGATTTAATTTTTCAAAGTAATTTAGAGTATATCACTATGCACGATAAATTGCATCACTTGTTAAACGAATCGTTTTACAAATGAATCATTTACTCATTTCACCGAAAAAAGTATTGTGATTGTATGTAATGGTAATTTTTATATAAAACCAAACGTACAAACATGTGTCTCACGCCTAAAAGTTTACATAAGCTGTCGCATTATTGTCCAATTTGTTACAATATCTTGACTGATTCAAACTATATTCAAACTATACAATTTATATAATACATTTAGAGAAGATCAATATGTGTATATATGTAAATGTCGAAGATGTGCTTGACAAATTATTGATTTCTACCAGTAGACAAAGCAATAAATTAAACATTTAATTAACTTCTCAAAGAAATTTAGGGTAAAATACTATAAAATTGAGGAGAGTTTCATCGCGCAGCGCGATAAGCATTCGCTTGGAAGAAGCTGTAATCACGAGTGCTCGCGGATCTTAGAAGAAAACAAAGATGAAGAAGAACATGGTTACGGGACCGGAAACAGTTGCGCGTCGTGTCGCGCAGACGCGTAAAAACAACCACCTTCCGTCAACCCTTATGAAAATGGACGGTTTGCGTTCTTTAGCCGAGCGTGACATATCTTCGAAACGACTTGACGTGCACGTTTGTCGGTCCATGTATCCGTCCGTTTGGCGACGTTTCTGGAAACGTTGTGTCGAAAAGTCACCTCGAAACAATCTTAGCAACAGAACGGGAAAAGAAACTTTCAACTGTTTTGTTTAGCCTCGAGTTGGAAGAGGTGTGTCGGGTCACGTCAAATCAAAGTTTTCCAATCGATGGTCTCGATGGAAGAAACCTACTGGGGTGATTAGACTTTTAGACGTTTTAGTTTGGCTTCTACTATTATCTATAGGTTTTAACAAAATGTTTTGTCGTGGCTTCGCCAGCAAATTCTACAGCTTGTAATCGGTGAAGGTCTGTAAACAAAAGTTGCCGCAAAATTGACATTCTGCACTTGGAAAACGAGGTTGAACATTTCTAGCGTTGTTCTCTGCGTCTTGAGCGTGTCTTCTCCTTTGCCACAGTATTGAACCATCGACATTTATGGACCTTAATAAACGTGCTTGGTTACCGGCTTCGATATGTCTACCATTATTACATAGTCAGATCCTTAATCTCTCTTTTAAATTCTTACGAACTTTTTCGTAAATGTCGGACATTGACTCCACACGACGGAAAGCATTTTCAATTCGCAATTTTAATTGTTGCATACTTGTAATTTGTTACCCTGACCGGTAAACAAAATTCTTCATTGCTCCGCAAAAGAAGAAATCCATAGGTGTAAGGTCGGGAGAGCGTGGCGGCCACAAATGAGGTGCTGGCCTACGACCTATCCACCTGCTTTCAAACATTTCTGATAAAAATTCACGTACCAGTCTAATAAAATGCGGTGGACACCATCATACATAAAATAAATTTGGTGACGTCTATGATGTGGTATGATTGTCGCAGCCGAGTTATGAATCGAGAACGAAGAAAATTAAGGTAACGTTCTCCAGTTAAAGAATTATGAAAAAAAATAGGACCGATAATATGGTTTCGAATGATTCCTCCCTATACATTAATTGAGAAACGGCCTTGATTAAATGTTTCAATCATCGCGTGTGTATTTCTATATGCGCAGATTCTAGTATTCTGCGAATTTTGATAACTTGTGTTAGAAAAGTTACTTTCGTCTGTGAAACACACGTCCCGAAGAAATTGCGGATCGCGATCTAATTTTTACAACATCCAACGACAAAATTTGCGTCTCGTGGAGTAATCTTGACGTTGAAGAGCTTGCACTTTCCGAAAACAATATGGACGTACTCCATCACGAATAATACGGTGGACCGTCATGTGCGAAACACCAACACGACGTGAAATATTGCGTAAACCCATAACGGGATGGGCACGTGCAAGTGCAATCACACGCTCCTCTTTCCTCCAGTGAACGCGCGGTCGACCTGCCCTTCCATATCCACGATTAATAGTGACCTCCAAATCTTGAAAGCGTTCCTCAAGTCTTTGAAAATCACGTCTATCAGGAATATTCCTAGGATTTTTCTGTCCACTATTAACTAAATAATTGCGATATATATTACGAGCTAAGGCATAATTCCCAAATGCTTCATCGATAGCACGAAGCATTTGACGAACATTATACCAATAGAAATAATTTCCTCTATTTCTTCTTCTCTGCATAGCTCACTATTTGAAATTTACTACACAACAGATCAGAAACAACTGTGGTCATTGGCATTCATCTGAGTATATGTAATTGTAAGCGTTATGACATGTTTACCTTCTGAAAGTCAAACTTTACATTCAAGTATACCCTACTACAGATATGTGTATCATAATGTGATACCGTAAGAAATATTCGTTTAAATAACGCTATAAATGTTCAACCTCATTTTCCAAGTGCAGGATTAATTTGAGACCTATGGTGCCTTTAAAGGGCTTGGAACACAAAATAATGAAAAAAAATCACTTCTTTTATTTTTTATTTTTTATTAATATTTAAGCAATTCGGAACAATTCTACGCAAAGAAAATTGAATTTGGAGCACTAGAAGTGGTAAACAAAATCTTTGAGAAAAAAAATTGAATTTTTTTTGCAAAATTTCTTTTTTTCTCACAAAAAAAGTTCGAAGACACGAACTTATTAAAAAGAACGCGATAAAACTGTAAAAAATATAAGGAATACAACTGAAAACTTTTTCGAAGAGAAAACGACGAGAGTGAAATTTGCGGAAGACAGGAGACGCGGTTACCTTGGTCACAATCATAGGGTATTGTTTTCTAGGGTAAAGAAGACAGTAAATTTCCAAAAAAGCAGTATTTTAATCGATTTTAATAAAATTAAATACGATTTGATAACATTTATATCGATAATCGAACGGGAAATAGAAATGTTTAGTTTTTTGCGTCTCTTGAAAACGTAGGATTTTGGTATACAGGTACACTTTTTTCAGAAACGGTTAGGGCAATATGATTCAAATTTTTTATACGTGTTTTTTTATAGTTCGGCCTAATTTATACCGAGGATTTTTTCAATATTTTAATTCCAAAAAAAGTTATCGCTGCACAAACCTATAAATTTTTGTTTTCAATTTTACACATTTTTAAAAAATTAACCATTTGGACTTTCAAAACAATCCTCGGTGTAAATGAGGCCCAACTATCTAAAAACACGTGTATAAAATTTGGTTCATATCAGCCTAACCGTTTCTGAGAAAAGTGTACCTGTATACCAAAATCCTACGTTTTCAGGAGACGTAAAAAACTAAAAATTTCCATTTCCCGTTCGATTATCGATATAAATACTCTAGAAAACAATACCCTATGGTTATGACCAAGGTAACCGCGTATCCGGTCTTCCGCAAATTTGACTGTCGTCGTTTTCTCTTCGAGAAAGTTTTCAGTTGTATTCCTTATATTTTTTACAGTTTTATCCCGTTCTTTTTACTAAGTTTGTGTCTAAGACTTGTTCCATCGAGTGAGTACTATACGATACCATAAAAAAAATTTTGACCTTGAATTTCTCCGCCAAGGTCAATTTTGCGGCGACTTTTGTTTACAGATCTTCACCGATTATAAGCTGTAGAATCTGCTGGCGGAGCCACGGCAAAACATTTTGTTACACCCTGTACAGTAAGGCTGTTGTTGTTTTTGGACGTAGAATACAATGTGATCTTTATGGATATGAGCATAGACTGTATTGATTAATCCCATACTCATTCTGTTGTTTTCTAGGGTATACTGGTGGACCCATATTTCGTTAAAGGTCGCGATATTGTCCAAAAAGGCTCCCTTTCTCTTTTAATGCGATTCACAAATGTAACTATATGTACGCAATTGACTACTGGGGCAGCTGAATTTTATGTTCCGTTATGGAATCAGAAAACTTTCTATCTGATAGAGAAAATGTATTTCTGTTGAAGGAACCTACGTAGAAAAACAAGGCATTTATATTTGGATATATCACTAATAAAGATGTGTATAAAAATTCTGGTTTATATTTGAATGACCCTCGTATAATGCCAAAAAAGAAATTAAATTTTGAAGTACCAATTTTTTTAGAAGCACTAATAGGGCAATGCAATATGTGCACCGTAAGCCACTAACGAGCCGAATTTGATATCCGTTTTTTCACGATTTGCAATCGTGAAACGCAAAAAAACCTGGGGTCGAATGATGATCAATGGCGATTTCCCTCTGTTACATTCAATAACAGCCTGAAAAGCAAACTGCCAACCAGGGATTTTTCGCAATACGCGTTGTTTCGTTCGCAGGTTTAATTCCAGAATCGTTTGCGTGTAACAGTGTATGTGGGGGGGAGGGGGAGGGATTCACTGGATCCATGAAATCATATCTACCCAGACAATGCGATACGATACGCCTCCTCCCCACTTCGACGCGATCGTACAATACCTTGCGGCCGAATAAGCATGAAATGCAATGCTACGAAATAAGGAAGCGGTTCTTTTGTGTATCGAAGATCCCTCGCCTTTGAGGCAGTGAATAGATCCCCTGGCAACCTGAATAAATCGCGGATCTCGAGACCAATAAACCCGATTGTCCGTCGGCTATCGACGCGGCATGATCCTTTCCGGCGACTCGTCAGAAACTCGCCCTTTATAAAAGTTTTCCGTGTTATCGCACAAAGAACAAGCATCGTGACCTGGCCGATTCTCCTAGGTGGTTTGATTCCGAAAACGAGCCCCTTCGTATTCTCCGCGGGCTCAACGGGTGAATGCGATTCCAGAACGGTGCTGGAGAATAATACGTTTCGCTTCGTTTCGCTCGCGAGAGTTGCTAGGACGGTTAACGAACTCCTCGGAATCTTCGATTCCGGGCACACCGCTATGCACGGACAATATTCGAAGGATGACCACGCAAGGAGTTATGTAAATTTGTGTGCTAAATACTTGTCGGCAAAATGTTTGCTGATTGCAGCGATAAATGAAAAACAAGGAACGAAGTTTATTTTACTTGTAATAAATTGTAGTGATTTTAAACTGAGCAAAGAAATATTAACCCTCTACGGGCCAAACTTTTTCTCTGCAGACAACTTGCAAGTCGTCAATATTATTAATGGTTATCAGAGACATTATATTTTACAATTAAGACGTATACGTCATCTTGTGAGAAAACTAAAATTATTTGATAAAATATCGATGTATTAACATGTAACCTGAAAGTTACGTGGGTCCATAGAAGGTTAAATGTAAAATTTTTCAAAAGCGGAGATAAGATATCTTTTTTTTAATAACAAAATGGACATATCAACACACCCGTAATGGATACTTAAATGCCATCATCTTTCACATTTAACTGTAATTATGTGTGCTTCCATTTAATATAAGAAAATTGGATACATTTCATATCATTTGTGTTTTAATATGCCAGAAAATTCTGAAGCTGCTTTTGGGAAACCCTTTACTTCAATATTATTGTTATCTTAAAATGTGTATGCTTGTTATTACATTTAAATTTATTGTTGGTATTGTTGGGTGTTAAATCGTGACTTCATTTTATATTATATTATCAGTTATTCTTGTGACGGAACCGGAGCGAGGGCAGCCGGGGAAGTTGCTAATCAACACGCCCGGTCGCACAATTTCCACGGACGAAATTTATTTATTCCTAAGAGAATCTGGGCGCCAGTGCTAAAACATGCGTCCATTATCTTCGCCCTTCCGGCTGCTCAAGAGAAGAGCGGGCTCAGAGGAGGTCGGAAAAGACAAAGAGAAATAATGAAAACTCTGATCCACGAAAGTGAAAGTGGGCTTTATTTAGCCGAAAACAAAATGGGGGAATTCCGCGGTACACACACACCGCAAAGGAGGAAGGTGTGGCGACTACGCGCCGAAGAGGAAACGCGACGCGGAATTCCCAATACAATTCTAGAACCGACGCGACTTAATTCTACGGGGGCCTCGCAAACGGAGAATCCGCCTTAGAATAGAATACAACCCAAAAAGTATTACACCGGGAATTAACGGCTGTGCGTTTCGAAGGGACCCTTTCCCTCGAAACGCGTGCGATCTCAAACCACGCAAGGCCGCGCGGGAGATATGCGAAACGAACGGAAGGAACTCCAAGGGTTCTCGCCTCCGGTGGTGGTCCTGTCGCGGACGAAAAGGTGCTCCGGAGCACGCTCACGGACACGCACACTTGCCGCGCTCTCGCGAGGACGCGTCACGGATCGCGAACACGAGGGGGCGCAAAAGAGGATCCCTAACGGGTCGCGGACCATTCATCCGTCCACACCGATTCGCGGACCACCTCCGCGGCGTGTTCGGCGAAGAGGGAGCGAGGACCCTCCAGGGTCAGGGTGCCTTCATGACGGGCAGAAAAGTTCTGCCCCGTCACATTCTATATTATTGTTATATTACATTATACACTTATTTTGTTATTTTATTTTATATTATCTTCGTTTTACTTACTTCTCTTCATATAATTTTGAAGTGGGAATAAAACATATTTTTAAAAGAATATTAAAATGTAAGAATGTTTCGGTTATTCTGGAAAAAAATAATCATTTATTCATTGTATCTAAGATGTACAATAGGACACGAAATAAAACTTATTCTTCTTTAAAAAGTTAAATAAAAATATTGTATTAAACAACCACGACTTATTTGATGATAAAGAACCATTCTGTTTCCTCATGAACCACAATATTCTCTTAAGTTTAGTACAAATTATACCTGAAAGCGGAAAGTCTACACGAAACGTTTGCTAAAGTTATTTTACCATAGAACTAAAGCGTATTTTGGAATGAAAACAGAAGCGTAAAATGTCCCGAAAAATCCGAAGAACAACAGCAAAGTGAAACTCATTTCTCCATCAAAAATTAACCGACATTTCTTTTAACATCTTCACTTCATTCTATCGCAGATCAGAACATCCTTTGCGGGATCACTTTGACGGATCTACTTGAGAACAACGTATAATAAATAAAAATCATCTGTGGGATGTACTGCAAGAAGAATAGAAGGCAGCCAAAGCAAAAAATTTGCCGAATTGGTAGCTAGAATACCCAAAATTTGCATTGCTAAGGGTATGTACTCTAATGAAAGCAAAATTTAAGTAAAATCTATCTATCCAATTGTTCGAAAACCCTGCCAATGAATTAATATATGATTACTCCACTTCAATAAATATGAATTTATCACAAACAAGTTTTTACTTGCGTCTCTCCCCGAAAAAACCACGAATACGATGAAATGTTGAACTTAATAACTAGTAACGTATTCCTTCAAAAAATTCTAGTCCACTCGCTGCATTGCCGAATGTAACATTGTAGCCATGGTTAAGGATTCAAGGAAAA
Source organism: Hylaeus anthracinus (assembly GCF_026225885.1). Classification (NCBI taxonomy): domain Eukaryota; kingdom Metazoa; phylum Arthropoda; class Insecta; order Hymenoptera; family Colletidae; genus Hylaeus; species Hylaeus anthracinus. The sequence continues at coordinate 494,992 of NW_026535289.1, read as the reverse complement.
GAATTCTGGACAGACAAAGGTTTATTGTGAGGAACATGGTTATACAGAGGATTGGAAATGGATAATTGTAACAGGAATTCAGAATGAACGGAAGTATATAAAAGAGCATAATACAATTTCTCATTTTTCAATATTTTACAATTTTCAATCTTTGAGATAGAATAATCATTCTGTACTCTCCCGCTCGTAATTGGCGTCCAGGTATTATCGCCGAACTCTCCAAAAACGAACAGGCGTCTAGGAATAACCTCCCCCTAGGTCTAACTGGGATGTCCACGAGTAGCTCTGTTCTCTCCTACTCAACAGGCGTCCAGGTATCATCGCCGAACTCTCCTGCCGGAGTCCCTAAGCCGAGTTCCGAGAGCGGCCGATGATCTTACCTCGTCCTCTCTCCCGGAATGGGAAAATAGGCCGAATGACTCTACGAGCCCTCAATTTATATCGCATGGTTGCTATCCGCGACAGCGGTTGTCAACAGTCGCGTCGTTAGGCAAGAAGTTTTGCGAGTTCGCGATCCGCGCCTCGCGTCTCGCACGGCGCGGCGCCCTCCCTCCTATGTTCTAGAAGTTTCGTACACTCGCTTTTCGTATTTCTTGAATTTCGTATGCTACAACATGCATTTCGAAACAGTGGCGAAAAAGATGCAAATGGCGAGTGGGTACGTTAATTTTCGTTGTTAGAGCCATTCACACTTCGTATGTCGCGTATGTCGTGTTGAGGCAGTGATATTCACGGTTGTCGCGCGAGAAAGAGCTCCGTTCGATGCTTTACCCGGAGCTTCACGCGCGATCGCTTTTTCATTTCCGCAATTTACATCCATTTGTAGCGAGAAACCCACCTCGCTACACCTGGCTCGCTCTAACCTAACCCGAAAGCGTTCCGTTAAACCTACTCAGATCTTTATACGGATATAGGTCATTCCAGAATGCAGAAAAAAAGAAGAGAACGTCACCGAATAAAAAAGAAAGGATTTTTCCGTCACGCTGGAAACGACGCAAACGGCAGCGCAGCTGGCTAGAGGGAAACAAGAGGGATTCCCTGTTATTGCATAACAGCGATAAGCCCCGACCCTGTTTTTCACGATCCAATTTGCGCTTGCAGAGGGAATAAGAAACAATTAATGCTGACTCCCAGGGCACAAACAATTTGGAAAAACTCGAGAGCTACGACTTCTCGCGAGGACGAGGTTAAATCTTTAATAAATATTGTATTATGGCTCTGATGGTGATAGGCCACTGAAGTTGTGCGTAATTGAAATCTTCTATGACTTCAGAGGACACAACACTGTAACATTAATAAGAATTAATTTGTTCTTTTTCTGTATTTTTTAAAAATATACAGCTTAAGAATTTAACATTTAAGAATAAAACATTTAGAATTCTAGAAATGAACATATAAATTGCAATATATGATGTATCAATGTGGACGATGATAAGATAGCTCTATCCTGAAAAGAACAATGTATCAATTTAACAGTCAATTCAACAAACCAAATCAGATATATTCCATTCTACTTGTGTTTCGTTAAAAAAACAATATCCTGAGTCACTTTTAGAAAACCTTATGTGTAGTAAATGCAATAGTCAAGGTTATACACACTTTGTAAAGTATATGAACTGTAATTAGGAAGCTTTTTATTTGTCTCAACTGTTTTGCAGATGATTTTACAAGATTATAGTATATAATATCTACCGAGTCAAATTTTGTATGCAGACTCCATGTTTTTGTCTCTATCCAGGTCACGACAGAGCGAACAATTTTAGAATATACAAACAATTATAAATTTTAGATTCAATATAGATGGTCGAAAGGTTGTAAACGAGGAATCTAATGTACACATTACAATAAATCGATACTGTTGTCGCATACACGCTTCGATTACCACCTAACCGCACATAATGGATTGCATGATTCAAAGTGTGATTTGTATTGATTTCTAAGATGTAATTAAATAAATAAAATTGAACATTTGTGATTTATATACAAATATTTAATTTTATTAAATATTTCAGCTCTCTGATTTAAAGCCATCGTCGAAAACATGCAAGAGTTATAATAATCACATCAACTTGCAACGAAATAATGAAAACAAATAAGTTTTAAATAAGAATTCAAAAGCTCAAAATTTGTTGATAGAAGGAAAACATATCAAGTAAGTGAATTTATTCAAAAATAAAGAGGGAGAAGTTTATGTTTTAGTTAATGATGATTTGAACCATCAAAACCAGTGTTTAAAGTTATTTAAGTGTTTGTATTATTTAGATTATCATTTTTATTATCTTTTGCATACTATATTAACACTTTACCAATCAGTAACAATTGGACGTATAATTAAATTCAATAATACTTTTCATTTTCACAACATTAGTACTATTCAATTTTTATTTTATCTAGTAGAAACGATTTTCGATTAATATTTATATAATATGCCATAATTCATACAATGATAGGAGTATTAAATGTTGTCTCAATAATAATTGATAAAGTTTTGGTTGTCCTAGCGAAAAGCCTATTAATAGACTACCGGTCGTTAAAATGTTAATTATTGTAACATTTCTATAATTTCTGAGGGAGGTTTTGGAACAGAAATTCTGAAGTAATACAAACTTCTATTTTTCTATGATTTTAAATTAAATCAAGTGCTTATTCCACGTCTAATTACATTCATTTATATTTAGATAATGCTATGACCCATCCATATGCCCAATTACTCCATTACCGACTCAAGGATTATCAACAGAAAACTACAACCATTTCGAAGTAAGCAACGGTGCTTACATACACGAATAAATCATACACCGTGATTCCTGATTCGTGATTAGCGATTCACGGGTTCGGGACAGTGAAATGGAGCAAAGAAATTATCGGGCAGAAAACAATTTCCACGGACGAAGGGAACCACGGCTGATAAAGAGGAGGAGAAACACACGGAGAAAGATAAAAAGTTTCTCTATCGCGAGATTACGTTATCAAGCGCCGGGTCATCTTTTATGCCTCAATTTACGCCTCGCAGAGGCGAAGAGGAAGGCGGACACGGCACTCTCGCCGAGTTGCGAAGAAGGGAAGAGTGAGTAAAGTAGAAGATGAAAGAGCCTTCGTGTAGAAGGAAAGCGCCCGAAGGGAAAAATAGAGGGAAGAAGACGCCCAACCCGCCGCGTTCCCTTATCCATGAAGTTTGATTATGTTTTTAGGATGACGAGGAGCGGATCAAATTTTGCAACCACTATACCCGGGGCTCGCTGTCCGCGTACGAGCTTCCTGCTCTCTATCCTCCTCTGGCAACCTTTTCCCTTCTGGTCGCCTTGTTTTCCACCAGCATCTTTATCGATCGTGATAAAGTAAGCTGGCAAAGTAAACGATTCCCGTTTCGAGACGTTTAATTAAAAGCTGCGCTGGATCGAGTTTTATTCGTCATTAATCAAACCTGCCGTTCATCTACTTGCTGGTTGCGTGATAATCTGCATCGATGGAATGGCGAGTTATCGAATTGACAAAGGAAAGTGTTGATGATATGCTGGCTGGGGTAGAATTTATGTGGTGGATAGTTTGGAAAGAAATATTGTAGATGATCGTCCATGTTGAAGGGATGAAAATAGACGTAAAAGTAGAAGATTAAGAGTATTTATGGAATGCATATACGTTTTCCTTAAATTTTGTTATGCAACTAAATATCTAATCTCTCTTGTCTAAGGTATTAAAAAAATATATTCTCAAAACTCCATTTTAAGGACTGTTGTCGTTTCTTAAACATAAGTGTTGGTACAATCAATTACACGTCAAATATTTTATCTACTGTATGAATTTAATATTCAAAATGCAATTCTAAAGAAATAAGATATAGAGACAGGTTGCAGTAGATACAGAAAGGTCAATCTACTACTACTTCGCTATATCTACTCTAACCTGTTCCTTTATTTCGTTTCTTTAGAATCGTAACCTAATTATATTTCTTAATTCATATCTCAGAGATTAACAAAAGTTTATTGTACTGAGAAAGATTCCGTTAACTAAACCAGAAATGTTGTACATTTTTCATAATCAATACACAAAGATGATATTTAAGAACCTTTCTCTTTATCTCGAATATGATTAAACGTACATCTAATTAGAGTGCCTATATTACCAAAGGATCTTGGACAATTTGTTCGCCAGCTGACTGCATAATTATTTTTTGTGTATTTTCATCGATAAACCTCACCTATTAAGATTTGAGCATGGGTCAACTTAACAATCTCTTCTCGCATGTTGAAATGTTAAATTACACAAATATTAAGACAAAGATAAATAAAACCGTAAGTATATGTTTTGTCTTCCATCAAATAGTGAAGTTGTAAATAAGCAATGCAATTCGGTCAAAAAATGCCAAGTGCAAAATACACAATTTTTTTAAATTGTCACTTTAATAAAACTGTGAATTTTTAACTTGCTTTCTATTGACTAAACTATTGCACACTTTTATTAAAGTTACATATCTTCCACGAAAGATAAGTGAAACCAAACTATATATCAAGTTCCTCCATAAAATTCTATTTACTTAATATTGGTATTACTAAATAAAAAGGACTCATTTTTTCATGTTACTAAACAAGTTTATAACAACTATAAGTAGCTCTATTTATTACACCTTAACAGCTCAACGTTTTAATTCAAATATAGTCGAGCACATACATAAATGCATTGCTCCTCTAATTCGAGTTAAACCGAGCATTTTACAATATGACCAACGTAAAGGCTAGTAAAAGTAATCAAATAAAACTATCAATAACTGGACACTATGTACAGCCGAATAAACTGAATTTACCTACCCGCTCGGTCAGCTTTATTGACCATTCCTCTAGCAATAGTTTGATGCAACATCAATTTTTCTGTTTGCAAATTTTTATTTGATATTGCAAATTACGGAAAATATCGATTCGTGACTTGATTTTGATGGTGTATTCCCAACACAACTATTTCTAGATCCATTGAGTTCTTAATTCGTCATTTGCATGGTGGAAAAGCAAATGAGGGTTTCTAATAGTGTATTATGTAATTACAGTAGAGACACCCGTATCCGTACCCCCATTATCCGAAACCTCTTATATATGGACGTTCTACACTACCGGACAAGCAAACCGGAACGATTTTTCAAATGCTCATAACTATGAGACTTTTCAACCGATTTCGGTGAAACTTCGTGAGGAATAGTCTTCAAGTGTCTTCTGGGTGTGTGCAAAGTTGCATTGGCGAGGGTTGATGTGAAAGGGTTAATTCACACCCTTAAAGGGGAGGGTGTAAAAAAACGCCTCTTTGAAACAGGCCAGGGATGACGAAAGGAGTTTAAAAATTCAAAAAAACCTTTGGGGCGACTTTCCTTGATGTCCTCTACAAAATGCATCCTTTTAAATCCCCCTCAAACAAACCCACCCCCACAACCTTCCACCCCCCCCCCCATAAAATCCACAAATTTCGACGACGGTCTCGATTTTGGGCTTAATGGATTCTCTGGACTCCCCTGATCCAGAAAATGCTATCACTCATACTCATACGTGTACTCCATAAAGACCCTTTGGGGGGGGGGGGGACAGCTCGCAAATTTTCAACCCCCTTCGTAAGGGAGCACTTCCACACATCGGAGGGCGATGAAATTCACCATGTTTGTTCTCGATATGTTAATTTACGCGGGAAAAAGACATAAAAACTGCGTCGCACCGATGCCCTGGACTCTTGGACATGTGATCCACGCAACGAAACAACGTTGCAACCTTTATACTTGGGGGTGGACCACCCCTACATCTAGCCCCCTCCCTTCAGCTCTGGGGTCGGTTTTCGAAACAGGACTTTTTCGTCATTCATCCTTAACGTATCGAGAACAAACATGGTGAATTTCATCGCCCCCCGATGTGTGGAAGTGATCTGTTACGAAGTGGGTTAAAAATTTGCGAGCTGTTCCCCCCCCCAAAGGGTGCCTATGGGGTGCACGGTATGGGTGATAGCATTTTCTGGATCAGGGGAGTCCAGAGAATGCATTGAGCTCAAAATCAAAACTGTCGTCCAAAAATTGTGGATTTTAGGGGGGGTGGGTGTTGTGAGGGGTGAGTTTGTCCGAGAGCGATTTCAAGGAGTGTATTTTGTAGGGGGCATCAAACAGAGTTGCCCCAAAGGTTTTTTTGATTTTTTCACCACCTTCCGTCGCCTCTGGACCCTTCTGAAGTGCCGTTTTTCTGGATTACCCCTTTAAGGGGGGGGGGGTGAATTAACCCTTCATCATCAACCCTCGTCAATGCAACTTTGCACACACCCAGAGGACACTTCGAAACTAAACCTCACGATTTTCCCGAAGATCGGTTGAAAACTCTCGGAGTTATGAATTTTGAAATAGTGTCCCGTTTTTTTTTACGGCTAGTGTATGTACATCAATTATTACATTAAATAAATCTCATCAATCCTAAATTTTGGTTCAAGAAAATTACACGCATACACTACTTTAGTTTTCATGATTCTTTCTTTTTTGTCTCATTAATTGTAATATATAGCGCAAGTAAATATAGCTTATTTATAACTGAACCAATAGCTTATAAGCACATGCACCTGCTTGTAAATTTTATCAAAAGAGCAATTACCATATTAACGCTGACAACGAAGTCAACACTCTATGACAAAGTAAACACGTACAATAGGACACACTGGGGAATAGATTCAGACATCTGGCAGAACACACCAAAAAGTCAAACAGAGAACACACTCAAAGCACACTTAGGCTCCTGTAATGGATGTACACATCCGCGTTTGTTGTTGCGTTTGTACATTCAAGCCTTTGCTATTCACGTATGTACAACGTAGGACGTAGTGTTAGAATCTAGTTGCAGTCGAACAGTATCGTAGGAATACTACTTGGTCTTAAGCGACTAGTTGATTCGAATGCGACTGATAGCTTTAAACATGTTTAGTATAAATAACTACGAACAAGTTAAAGAACACTTATTGGCAGTCTAAAGCAATACTTTCCAAATTGATTCAAGAGAGAACTCCTGTACTTGAAATTTATAAATAAGTGATTTTAGTTAAAATTTATTTGAATTAAATGCTCACAAAATGTTCGTATTAATGCATTAACTAAATTTACTACACTATGTATTCCATGAAATTCAAGTAGTATATTTGTATGTGTGTATCATTTTCTCAGACCAAAGATTGGTGGCATTTATTAAATATGATGATTGATATACATATGTATGCATAAACTCTTCTATAAACAAGGATCAGGATCATTTTCACAAGTAAAAATAAACTGCCAACTACTAACTAGTTTTCTCTTATATCGACTGTGAAGCACTCGTGATGGAAAAAATGATCCCCAACGAGAAAAACTTTGTTTCCTGCTCAAAGCATGTGCTACACAAATACAAAGCATTCTCGAAAACGAATCTTAACGATAGCTCACGTGGAGGTATGACTGTATCAATCCCTCTTTGATGCCCAAACGAAAGAATTCGGAAACTTCCAACCTGGTATGTAATCGTTGAAACGATAGAAGTTCTCCATAAAAACAAAGGAAGAACAAAATGGATCTCGACCGAGCTTCCAAAGGAAAGAATCGGGGCTGAGAATAGTCAGACTCGTGTCCAAGGAGATAGGATGATACCCTCTCCGAAGAATCCGGAACATCTGCGCTAGGAAAACCCGTGAAATTTAACGAACGCAACGCATCTCTCTTTGTAGACCTGCCTGCGGGAAGCGACGTCCATGATATCCTAGAGGATGCAATCTATTTTATAGAACACGATTCTTCGGTGTGCTTGACGCTTTGAAGACATGGATGTCATGCGAGGCGAAGACGAGAAAATTTCCAAGATAATCGTAAATGTTCGGTTGGTACTATGATAAATCCAAATCTTAAAAGTGAACACAAAACATTGTTTAAGTCTGTATTATTTAATTATTTTAATGTTTGCGTTTGATGCTGATGATATCAAAAATGTAATAGGGTGAGTGAATATTTACAATAAGAAATGAATATATTTATAGTATAAGCGAAAAGACGAAATAAGGATTTTTTATTCTCTAAAGCAGTGATTCTTGAACGTCTGTTGTACAACATTCTTCATTGAAAGTGCAGTAAAACAATTTCAACAAAGTTAACTTATGAAAAATGCAAATAATTTGTACAAAATGTTTTCATATGGGGACGTTTAATAATTCTACGGTTAAAGGCACTTATTGTTCGACTTGATAGGTAATTAATTCATAAATACAAAAATGATTATAATTGAAATAAAATTCATGCAAGTAGTGAGATCCATTAATGTAAAGAAAACTTAACTCTGCTTTTACCTGTAAGATTTTTTTGTATCTACGATAGTGCAGGCATTATCGCTCTGTAACAGTTTAGCTGCCTCACCCTGTACACTCTATCGAAACATTTAATACATTATTATTTTAAATAAAACAACGTCTGTCGTGCATTTATCAGCAATACATGTCTTTCTATAAATATTACTTGAGAAAAAAACAGAAGAAATTCAATATTTCAATGTTTAAAAATCGTTTGCTTTCTATAATGTGTAAAATTGTTGGTGTAATTATACATGATCAAGAGGTATGCCAAGTGTTTTCCTTAACCTATGTTGTAAATCCAAAAATTTAAGAATTATTACTCTGAGGCAGGTTGCTTTAATGGTTCAACGACCTATAATGATGTCACGTCAGTCGAACTAACTAATGCATGAGAAAGTGATTTTAAAAGTACATTTTGTCGAAGGGTTGAAGGTCGAAACGTTAAATAACTGGAAGGAGAAATGGCACCTAGAATTTATATTCTGAAAGATTGCAGTTTGAATATCTACTGTGAAAAATGAAGATAGGTCTCATTCTAAAGTCACTACATTATGTTCTTATTACCTTTTTATACTTAAACAATGTTTTATAATAGATTGCTCGGCTTGATTTAAAAATGACGTTCATTATATCTGTGAAGCGAGAAACGAAGAGAAATCGTTCCATTTATTATAAAATTGAAGTTAGTCAGAATATTTCTGTAGTAAAAGAATAATAATTTCAAAGCATGTACAAGAATTTACAAGATTATTTCGCTATTTAATAAAATTCTCTCATTCCAACCTTTTGAGTCAGTCACTGTACAAAAATTACCCTGTACAATATGCAGTAATATTGCAACATGAATGCGTTATTTAATTAATATCGAATAACTCGCCCTTCTGAAACGATGTGATCAAACTAGGGTTTGCTAAATGTTCGCAGGCAGGAAGGACGCATTTGTTAATGAAAATCCCCTGGAAATCCTGTAACGCTAAAGCGCGATGGGATTACACGTGATTTATACATCGGTGAAAAATTTGCAGCGGTATGCAGTTACTTCTATTAGTTCAATGAAACTAAAAAGCAAAATCAGCCGATGGAGTATTCCCGAATCAAGTTACTCTACTTGGTAATAAGGAGGACAGGCATTACAATTAAAATGAAGGTATACGTAGAGATAAATATGAATATAAATTACATAGAGGGAAGGAAAAATGGATTTGCATTTAATTGTAATCAATATTTATTGACTTTTTCTATGTGGAGGTTTCCATGTTCGTTTAAAGTCGAATATTCGAGCAGTTTGATTTTCGATCATTGTTTTAATTTGTGCCAAGTGACTGATAGTTATGAAATTGATATGAGAGCGTCCTTTTTTAAATGTAATATTTACTGACACGAACACTATCTTGGTCATCGTGTCAGTAAATATTACATTTAACAAAGGACGCTCTCATATAACACTATCTTGGTCATTTTTAAACTTTTCAGGAACAAATTGTTTTCTATATAATAGACTGAAATTATAACCAATGATGACCTGTAATGTCTACCAATCTTGCTGTATTACATCATTTAATTATGAATATTGATTCTCAATTGGAGTGGTTACTTCTGTTACAGAATTTAAAGTATCTCGAAAAATAAATATACATGTACATACGTCAGCAATGTAGCATGGCATCTCAAGCTATTTGCCTGAGTCTCGTGATTTCGATAATGTAATGTAAATAATTATATTAAGAAATAAAAAACAACGATATTCTTGACCTTGTCTGGCCACGCCAAGCATTTGACTTCCAGACCGCGGAAATCTAGGCAAATTTCTAAACAGTCTCAGTTTGTCGATGATACGCTATTTAGCTTCTTCATTTCAGCGCCAAAGTGCGGAGCAGTCACTTTACATGAGTTGTCATTAGGGTCTTAACGTCTGCACTGTTGAACACAGCATTTTAGCTGCGCATAGTTGGAAAGCACTGAATTTGATATTATGTTACACAGTGTCACCTGGCACTTTACTGGAAAGGACCTTCATGTACTGGCTGCTCATTTCGATTTCACATCTTTTTCTACTTTCTTGAATTTTTTTAGGGGGATTTTCTATTTTTCTATGATTACTCTTTAAGTCCTTCACTTTTTTCATGTACTTGGCGTAATTTTTTTACTTTTTTTGAAGTTTTTTATGGGGATCTCACTTCTTTTTACAAAGATAATTTGTATAGTGAATGACTTCAAATAATAGAAAATGGGAGATCAGTTTGAATCCTTTAAGGTTTCATAAGTACGCGGAACGCATTGCAGGAAGTTTCATTGCAAAAAATTTATGAAAGAAAAAATGTAATCACTTTATCAGTAACATTAAAATGCAACAAGACTTTCTGTCATGTGTCATGGGTACTTTTGAGAAATTAAAGGATTAAGTTTGACCTTTCTTTTTCTATATTATTTTAATACAATAAATTATGTGTTACAAATAGTGGATCTCTGTTCATTTTCTCTTTTTCTCATTATTTAAATTTGTTACAAGACTCTTTGCCATGCGTTCTGTGAACGTATGAACTGTATTCTAATACAATAAATTGTGCGTTAGAAATAGTTGACCTCTTTATTTATTTCTCATTACTTCTTTAATAAATTTCTTGCAATGAGACTACCTGCAATGGATTCCATGTACTTTTGAAACATTAAAGGATTCAAACTGATCGCCTATTTGCTACATTATTGTAATCACTTTATCAGTAAGATTTAAATTTTTGGGAACAAGACTTTCTGTCATGTGTCGTGCGTACTTTTGAGGATTTAAAGAACTAAATCTGATCTCTCATTTCTATGTTATTGTAATACAATAAATTATGTGTTACAAATAGTGGATCTCTGTTCATTTTCTCATTATTTAAATTTCTTGCAACAAAACTTTCTGTTATGCATTGTGTGTACTTTTGAAAATTCTAAGGACTGAAACTGATATTGCAATACGATAAATTGTGCGTTACAAATAGTGGTTTTCTTTTCTCATTTCTCGCTTCATATTACAATACCAGATTCATTCCCTTAAGTTTTCAAAAGCACACATAACACATGGCAGAAAGTCTTGTTGTAACAAACTTAAATGTTAAAAATGAAGTATGAAATGGAAAAAGAGGTCCACTATTTCTAACGCACAATTTATTATATTACAATACCAGTTTCAGTCTTTTATATTTCCAAAGTACACACAACACATCACAAAATATCTTGTTGCTAGAAATTGAAATGTTAAACGTGAAATGAGAAATAAAGATTAAGATTAGAATAAAATTCACAAGTATGTACAACGCGTGGCAGAAAATCTTGTTGTAACAAATTTAAATGTTAATAAATAAAGTGGGAAAATGTACAAAGAGATCCACTATTGGTAACGCACAATTTATTGTATTGTAATTCCAGTTTCAGTCCTTTAATGTCCAACGCATGTCAGAAAGTCTTGTTGCAAGAAACCAAATGTCACAAATCCAAACTGACAGTTACAGGTTAGAAATGAACGAGCGGCATGAGTGACAGCCATATTACAATTCCGAACGACGAACCTTGCCGACTGATTCCGAGTGTCGACGAATCGACGAACGGCCTTAGCTCCTATTGGTTAAGTGTTAACGAAAAATTCCTTGTCAAAGGAAAAGAAAAATGCTGCCGTTTTGACACATTCGTGATATGATATTACGATATCTCTGTCGTTCGTGGAGCGATTTTATTGATTTTGGTTTTATTCGGAAGCTTATGTGCAATTTACATAAGAAAAATACCTTTAGATTTAGAAAATACAGCGTGACGAGATATTAATGACAGAAGTTTCGGGTTAGGTTGGAATCGCGTTTTCTCGAGTAAAAGATACGCGGTAGCGCCAGCGTCAGGCATATACGTGGAGGCTATTTTTTCATGTACTTGGCGTCGAGACGTTGCCGCATCTCTAGATTTAAATATTATCATGAATGTGACGACGCTGAATCGTTATGAGCTGAACCGATTGACGGTAGCTATTGTGAATTTTTGAATAATTTGATTTTATATATTATTATTTTTTATTGATCACGTACATTTTATGTAAAAAAATTACAGATCCTTTTTTGAAGTGATTTTAAGGAACTTTGAAACGAAGACGATGCGTTATCAATGACGTTTTCTATAGAATTGAATGAGGCTCGATTTCTTCTCGCATACTCGATGTAGACCTCTTTTTTTTGTGACGTCGAACTATGCATCGTGATAGGCGGTATTAATTATTCCGAACTCCAAACGCGTATTTGTCTAAGAAGTTTGTCAACAGTCAACCTAGCCACGCGAGATTTACACGTTTGGATTCGTTTTGATCCAACAAGTAACCTTTAACAGGTTAAATGTATCGTACCAAAAAATGTATACATTAAGTTAAACTGCGCGTACTGTAAATCTATCCTTTTTATTTGATTAAGATATGTATTTAAATTACAGAAAAAAATTCTTGAATTTTGGCTATGACAACTGCGTGCACCCTCTCAACTGGTGCGTCAGTTTTATCGTGGTGCGGGCGTTAGGTTCATGACGGGCAGCGCAGTCCGATGGAACTGTCATCAAACCGGCAGGAGGGAGGGAGAAAGACTGACAGGATTTTACGCGATTTACGCTGCGGTCAGGTTGTGCTTCGCATTATTGGCCCTGTCAACTATACGCGGTCGAACTCAGAGACGCGGCCTACGTTGAAACGATAGACGCATACACGTGCAAGGGAGGGTGTATCAGCAAACTATCCCGCCGACCCCAACTGGATTACGGACTCGGTGTGTACACACACTCCCACACATCACCGCACGGGATAATCCCATATAGCCGATTGACCGCCGATAAAATTCTCTCCCTCGTCCGTCCATCGCTCCACGTCATAACCTCTCAGCCACGAACCTCCAAGTAATTTCATCGTCGCTTTTCATTCTTTTTTGTTTCCTCCTCTGGATCCTCTGCCCGTCGCGCTCCAATGAGATATCAGCGATACCGGATTAATCTCTAAGTAGCCGCGACGTGCCGAGCCGAGAAGTCTCCTGCCACCCTTCCAGCAGTTTCTGACACTTCTTCCACCCTCGTGCCGAGATCCAAACGCGATACACTTGTGACAAAGTGAGATTTTCAACGTTTTTCGAATGTACCTTGTACAATATCCAAAGAATGGATCCGGAGGATAGGGGTTTACGCGAGATCGAAAGAAGACCTACCTTTATGTATTGGGTTGAGCGAAAAAGTCGTAACGCATTTCTGCAATAGGTGGCACTAGTTTACTTTTGGCAGTACTAGAATCAGTTGGAACCACGTGATTCCTGTCATTTGACAACTAAGAACTCTAGCTTCGTACTAAACAAAAGACTGATCGACTCGGTTGAGTTTAGAAAATTTTACGATAAATTGAAAATGGAAGATCAAACTGTGCATTTTCGCCATATTCTATTGTTTTACTTTCATAAAAGAAAGAACGCAAGTCAAGCTTGGGAAAAGTTGCGTAAAGTTTACGGTAACAATGCATTACAAGAACGTCAGTGCCAACAATGGTTCACGAAATTCCGTGCTGGTGATTTTTATCTCAGCGATGCTCCTCAGTCAGGGAGACTCATCGCGGTTAATGATTACGAAATCAATGCAATAATTAAAAAATTACTGGAGCTTGGATGGGATGTGTACCACACCCACCATACTCGCCAGATCTTGCCCCATCGGACTTCCATTTATTTCGCGCTCTTCAAGCTTCTTTGCGTGATATAACGTTCGATTCCGATGAGGCTGTTAATCAGCACCTTACTCAGTTTTTCGCCGATAAAGACAGGTCCTTCTATAAACGACGAATTATGAAATTCACTGAACGGTGGGGAAAGGTTATCGAACAGAACGGGCTATATATCATTAATTGATCTTTGTCCTTTATATAAATAAATAACATTTGAAAAATCAAGAAAAAATACGTCATAACTTTTTTGACAATCCAATATTATTTTCTATGCTTGGTTGATTTTATAATCAGTATTCTTTTAGTGGAGATGTATACGCTTGAAGATACAAAGTTCGTGGAAATATAAGTGATCTACTAGAGCAGGCCACTCCAACTCAGGGCCTCGGGGCTAGGACATAAATAAATAAGACAAATTCAACGATATAGAGGGTGTCCCAAAAAAGTTGTAACCGTGTAATCTTTTTTTTTTTACACTTTTTTAGAAATTCAGTGGTAGTATAGCGATATCGCGAGCGCTTGATAAGCAACTAACGGGTATAAAACGAGAAAAGTCAAGTCATTCACAATGATTCGTTTTCTTCTTCAGATAAGACCCACAAATTTTGTTTTATCTTGGGCCTTATAAAAAGTACAACGCACCGCTACATCTTATATAAGCGCATATAAAGCGAGCGACTTTCATAACAGTATAAGCTGGATAAAGAAAATATAGGGTGTCCAAAAAATGTTTCAACACCTTGAAAGGGATGGTTTGGGAGGTGATTTGAAACAACTTTTTTCTTAGCAAAAATGTTGTCCGAGGCTTCGTTGAGGAGATATTAACAGAAAACCTCAACCAATCAGAGCGCGCGTATACTGTTGGAGCGGTCGCGGTAGCGAAGACTACGCGCGCTAAGCGGCCGCGTCAATGTCCTTCGATGCACGTCGAGTCACTTGTTCGCGTACGAAAGCGGCTACCTAGCGCGTAGCCATCGCTATCGCGGCCGCTCCAATAGTATACGCGCGCTCTGATGGTCAGTGTTTTCCGTTAATATCTCCTCAACGAAGCCTCGGACAACAATTTCGCTAAGGAAAAAGTTGTTTCAAATCACCCCCTGAACCACCCTTTTCAAGGTCCCATTATTGGGACACCCTGTATAAAATATCAACAATGAAGTATATTTTAGCCTGATTGGAATATACATAAGACATACTTCTGTTTCAATTTTAATTCATCTTTCATATTTGTGAAAACATCAATTCGCATGGACATCCGCAGTCTATTAATAACGAACAAATCCAGACCGTGTATTTGTCATTTGGTATGAAATTTGCTCAACACTGGATTCCCAATCCCTTCCGCAATCTCGTTGCTCTCTGTCTCTGCTTTTTCCGTCAATATGGAATATAATGGGATATCATGCTTCCTTTCGTTCCCGAAACGCAGATACGTTTAGTCAAAGTGCAGTCACGAGTCGTAATTGCTCCTCGCAGAAATATATTAAGCACGCGTCCCGCACTCATCCTGGTTGGCGGAAATAACGAAGAAATGGAACGGAAGGCCTCGATAGTGGATGTTTAATTTCGTTTCGTATCGTTCTATTTAACGCGGCGCGCAACGAAGCTCAAGCCTTGAAGTGGGTCCGTCGTTCTCCGAGATAGTACTTCGCATGGTGATCGCATTAGCTTCGCTGTATCCCTTCCCCTGGGGCACGTTTTCCGCATAGCCAATATCAACCGCACTCGCGGCACGAAAGGGTATGCACCCTCTGGCAAATAATCGGACGATACGCCGGTTATATCCCCTGCCATGGACTAAAACAACCACCGTGCATGCTAATCCCCAGATCAGGACGCTGTTTTCCGCGACTTTCGATTTTTCAGAACTCTCTTAACTCGTTTGTGTCGCAAAAAATGAAACGTATAACCGTAACGATACATTTTTTGTTAATTAAATCTGAGCACAAATGTTTGTAAAAGTCTTACAAGCTCATTGTTTCAATGATTTTTAAAAGATAATAATGAAGAATAATGTACAGTAGAGACTCCCGTATCCGAACTAATAGGACAAAAGTGGTTGGATAGCGGAATAATTCATGATAGCGGAATTTCGGATAATAGAACAATTACTGTCTTTCGCATTAAATATCATTTATTTAAGTAGAAATTAACAAAATTGAGTTTCTTTCAACATCTAAGGGTCCTACTATTTCTTTGATGTTTTTCATTAAACTTAAGTATACATATTTCTCAAAAGTTTGCTAGCACACTATTTTAACGACTTTTGAGAGATAATAACAAAGAATTATGTTACATGTGTACGTTATGCTTTCTACTTTGAGTACGAGCAAATGAAACGTATAGCAGTATCGTCAAGTATTTTATCATTAAATCGAAGTAGATGAATTTTTACCAATTTTGTGAGCTTAATATTTCGGCGATTTTTGAAGGATGAAAATGAAATGAAAAAGAAGTACACGTGCATGTAATATTGTGTCCTCTTTTTTGGTTAGAAAATATAGTCAACATGTATGTATATCATGCGTGAATTATTTAATAATATGAATCTATATTAACAGATTCAGTATTTATTTTAGAGTTGAACTAACGAGCATATGAAAAAAATAATTACTCTAACATTTTCAACTTTAACGTATCTTTTTTTTGATTGGAATACTTTGAATAATGCAATTTCAAATTATAATTTTCGCTAAACTATATCTGCATCGATCTTTAATAACAATTAATTTCTTCTTAACATTGTCGCATTACATATTATAGTACATATATCTCTAATATTTTAAGAACTGTCGTTTTCTAAGCTACAACACTAAAGTAAAAGTAGTGTTACATCAAAAGCAAATGAATGGTTAATAGTGTTTTCTTTGTAGTCTTTTTTGACTTAGTGAAGGATTCGATATTGTTGAATATGATGGTACGAAGTTAAAAATATAAATTATGGAGACACACTTGGCGACACCTACGTTCCATTACGACAAGAATTTGTATTGATTTAGTTACTGAGCAAAAGAGTTTCAATTTTAGGTAGGTTTTAAATCCCCACATGCCAACAGCTCGCAAAGCCTTTTGATAGCCCATCCTGTATTCATTGACCATGTTCAATGAACTGTTTCGGCCTGCGTACCAGGTGAACGAGTAATCCCACATCAACGCCGTTCGTGGATTCGAACGCGCG
>NW_026535289.1:466828-472791 GCF_026225885.1 Hylaeus anthracinus | reverse complement strand
CGCGCGTTCGAATCCACGAACGGCGTTGATGTGGGATTACTCGTTCATCCTGCAGATAGGCCTGTAGTTGGAAGCGAGTTTTTAAAAAAATCGACATGTACGTATTTTATTGCTATTCACGCGAAAAAAAGACATCAAAACTGTGCCGCCCCACATGTGTTCCATGCAACGAAACGTCGTTCCAACCCTTACACTTGGGGATGGACCACACCTACCTCTGCCCCCCTGCCTTCACCTCCGGGGGTAGTTTTCGAAACGGGACCTTTTCGGCATTCATCCTTAACGTATCGAGATCAAACATGGTGAATTTCATCGCCCTCCGATGTGTGGAAGTGGTCCTTTACGAAGGGGGTTGAAAATTTGCGAGCTGTTCCACCCCCCCCCCCCAAAGGGTGCCTATGGGGTACACGGTATAAGTGATAGTATTTTCTGGGTCAAGGGAGTCCAAAGAATGCATTGAGCTCAAAATCGAGACTGTCGTCCAAAAATTGTGGATTTGGGGGGGGGGGGGTGTGTTGTGAGGGGTGGGTTTGTCCGAGAACGATTTCAAGAAGTGCATTTTGTAGGGGGCATCAAACAGAGTTGCCCCAATGGTTTCTTTAATTTTTCGACCCCTTTCGTCATCCCTGGCCTGTTTCAAAAAGACGTTTTTTTACACCCTCCCCTTTGGGGGGGGGGGGATTAACCCTTTCACATCAACCCTCGCCAATGCAACTTTGCACACACCTAGGGTACATTTCAAAAGTACTCCCATAGTTACGGTGGTTTGAAAAAGTGCCCGCTACTTGTGGGAAGCAGTGTAGTTAAAGACCTATCGATTTTTGGCGACAGAGCTCAGCCTTTTGTTTAACACACAGTGTAATATATTTTTGCATTAACTAAATAATATTATTCCAACATAAATAGATTATAAAATTTGAAAATGTTCATTAGTTTAGATTATTATATCAAGATAGAACAAAATTCTATATGATAAAATTAATACGAGAATGCCAGGAAATAAATCATTCGCAACGCAGAAATTTCGTTAATTGTATGACGGAACACAAAGCGCAACAGATTCTCAGTTTTCGCATAAATCATTTCCAGCAATGAGGCCGAAGTACAACCCGCTATGCGCGAAACTACAGTCGATACCAATCAAGGTAGAAAGTAACGAACGCAAGCGACGCGAGGAATTTCAAAAGAAACATCACTCGTTTCGTACTCTTTTATGATTTTTTTACTTTTTCCTGTCGAGCAATAATTCAACGAATACAGCGCTTATTGTTCGTTGAACGGGTGACAATTAAAAAATTGGACACGTGCCTGGCGCTAGTTGTGTTCGATATGCCTCCCATCTCAATGGCACGGCGCGGCGGCGTGTAGGTCTGATATGCGAACAATTTTTAATATTAAATCCAGGACAAAATCGAAGCTCGATCCATCGCAATGCCGAGGGCAATAAATCATGCGAAGTTGCGGGGGTTATTGATTCTTTCCATGTTTTTGATCGTGCGCACGTGTTGTCAAACAGAGAGTAACCTTGTATCGTCAAATTCTTATCTAATAATTATTTATTTTGAAATTTTTGCTTTCCTGAAAAGTGGAAGTGATTTCGGTTCAGCTTTTGGAACAATTATTTTGTATACTTTTGTGCTGAATTATAAGTTCGTCTTAGGCTGATGTATAATTTTTCATGTAGATGTATAATTGCAATAACAACTACGAATTAGAAAACGTAGGAGACAATACAAAATTTTTTGTTGAAATGAAGATTAGGTTCAAAACTTATAAAGATGATATCTTTAACAAAATGACGTGAAAATATTTCTACCTAAAATGCAGTTATAGATGTGTGAATATAAAGAGATATAAATGAATTTAAAAACAAACTTTATATCAACATTTTAGCTTTAATCGTATTATTATAATTTGTATATGAATTATTTCATCTACAACTAATAGGATAATTTACACCCCCTGAATGTAAATAACAGCAAACGACAGAAATACCAAAAAATATTGTTCATACTTTACCCACGTGGCGAGTATCATGAAGTGGGAGACTGTGATTTGAAGGAAGTTTTTCGTATGAGAAAACCCCGAAACAGTCATAGATACGTGAAACTAATTGAATTCGCTAACGGTTGTCTGGCGTCCACCCACTGAGGGATACTCAACGTTACTTTACACCAGGGTACTACTCAGCCCTTGATCCAGTCAGCGTGGATTTCGAGACACGTTACAACTTCGTGAAAATAATTGTTTGTCTCCCGAGAAATGCAAACTATTGTTCGGAGATGTAATATTTGGCTGCAACAAATTTCTGGTACTCATCGAAAATCTATGTATTATAAATCCGTCGATTAAAGCAGATCGAGAACTTAGAACGTTCATGCTTTATTATAAGAATATGACGAACTAATACTTCTACTTAAGTTACGGTAATAAATGATGGAAAACAAAGATACAGAATTTATTCTTACAGCTAACATTTTGATTAAATCTTAATCTATACTAATATTATAATAAGGTAAAGTTCACTTGTTTGTTTGTTTGTTTGTATGTAGTGGGTAATCTCAAGAACTACTGAACAGATTTTAACCATTTTTTCAGTAATGGAAAACTACACTATCCCTGAGTAACATAGGCTATGTCTTATTTTGATAAAAAATACGTTTTCACGAAATATCACGAATACGAATACGAAATCTCGAAAATTGTAAATCAAGTCGAAAGAAAAGCGTTGCTTGGCTACTAAAAAAAAGTCAGCGATACGATATACCTAGCTCTTATATATAAACCACAATAACGTTTTTTATGACAAAAATGAATTAAAAATTATAAGGTAAACTTTAAGGGTACTTATTAGGTATAGTATATTGATCTTTATAAAAAAGAATCGCTTTATCATCTGAGAAGTTTCACAAAAATAAAATTTGCCCTTTACAACGTGTTATTTTGTTACATAGTTTAGGAGATAATAAAAAATAAAAATAATTTACTGAGAATTGAATTGCAGGTCATTCATCAAACGATCGAATTCGTCATTAACATTTACATTTAAAAATTTATCTCTACCCCACACCCAGTTAAATGCGTTCATTTGTTACGAAGTATTTAACTACATGCATTCATAAACATTGCAGTAATTATTGCACCTATGTGAGTGAACAATGCAATCACGAACGTCATATAGAATAAGATAGAATAAACCGCGGGGCGCAACTTGTTAAATATGTAATTGCCATTGATCATTATCTCCAGTTTCCATTTAGCAGGTAAATTAAAAATTGCTAACTGCAGGGAGCGTCTAAAAAGTCTGATTAATTTCTTACGTACAACTGAAGTTGTTTATGAACCAACCTAACATCTCCCATACGAGATGAAAATAATCTTCACCAAGAAACCCATCCCTCCTTTCACTTATGGCTTATCACTTACTAAATAAAAATGATGAAATGCGCACTATTTTCAGGACCACCTTAATAAAAGCGAGGATTCATTTGCGCCGGCTCGCCACAGTCGACGGCCACGAAATTCCTAAAAAATTCACGGTAAACGCAGCGCTCCGCCCTACCGCGAACGGACTCAACGGACACCAAATACTTTAATTATGACTTTAATTACCCCGTGAATGCCGGCATAAATATTCGCCAAAATTGGCGCCACGACGTAACGGATTTAAGAATTAATTGAAAGTGGGGACACGCGTAGTTTTTCCACGCTCGACACAATCAAATTCCGTGGGTGTAATCCAGAAAGAATCGAACGAGCAGTTCATCGCGTGGGTGAAGGCAAGTGGAAGCAGGAGAAGGTGGGAAAAGGAGGAAGAGTACAATTTACGACATCGATTCAAAAGCCTGAAGATAAGATCGAATCACACGTGCACGACAGACGATCGACGAGAGAAGGAAGGAGAAATGGAGACGAAAGTGAACCATAATGTGGAAAATATCGAAGACAACTCTAAGTGTCCGCTATGTATACCATTTACACGGGGTTGAGAATTTCAGATAGGTCTTTTGGATTAATCGTTTCTTTTTAACTATTAGATGACCACGCAATTTTATTTTAGAATGTCTAATAAAGTTTATAATTAGACTGCGGATGTTTATGGAAAATCATATTTTTATATACGGTTGAATTAAAATATGTTTTATTTTTTGAATGTTGTAACTTATTTCATAACAGTTAATTATACTTGATTTTCTATCGTTTAATCCGAATATTAAGCGCAATAAACAAGAACACGTAATTATGTGTCGAGTGAACATGAATGTTTTTTTATTAGTTACTTGTTTATGAACCACAAGAGCATATAAATTAGTTTTTAGTTTGAAGTGTTTGGAATCTACGATTGACGTCAGATTATAATTATTTTAATTCAACCACAATTTTTATCTCTTCTTTAATTTATCCCCCACAAGAAAAATCAATAATTTTCTTAAATGCTCTTAACTCGTTCTATTCAGTTTTAATATTTCAATTTTCTCTCGGAGAGTGTTTGTGATCAATTATTATACAATAATAAATAAAAAAATCTTTAACTAATAACCTTCAATTTCATTTATAATTTGTATTATTATGTTACGGTTATTATAAATTTCCTGCACATATTAGATTCATTCTTTTCCTTCATTAAAAACCATCAAACTTCAAAAATTCTGCATTCCGCCCTAGTAGATGCTCACTATTTTTTCATTTAAAAACCCCATCACTGGCCTGTACGTTTTATGCATTTATGATGTATGGTAATATAGAAACCATATGCAAAACATATGGGGGATATGTTTCAGAAAATAATGTAATAATACTACCATTTGATCTTGCTCAATTGTGTACGTACTATATACGTTTAGCATACGTATATCATATTTGCATACGGTCGTAAATGCATGAAATACGCAGTCTACTCATAACCATGTCTATACTACTTCCTTAGAAAATGTCCATCTCATGCTTTTACGGTTTATTACATATAAATTCGAATTACCTATTCCGAATATATATCATGTATACTACTGAGACTGTCGACTTGGTCTCTTTATGCTCGAACAACGTACATCTGCTTATGTGGCTGACTTGTTGCTTGTATTCAAGCTTCCAAATAGTAATATTGATTGTTCTCAAATACAGGAACGATTTCAAGATTAGTACACCACGTGGCATGCTTAAGGAAATCCTTCTGTTCTATTTATCGCTACACACAGGAACCTTCAACGAAGTCAACTATACATATCTCTAAAGATATACACCCCAGCCCATAAGTATGTGAACACATACCACTTTTAATGAATAACTAATATATATCATAAATTATTACTGTACAATTTTTTGTTGCTAAATTCTGTTTTAAATGGATATTTAGTAACATTTAATAATATTAAAGTTTCGAGTGGTGTATTAAATTTCATAGAGAAATTATGGGATCGTTTAGATAGCAAAGTTCGGGAAAAATGTCCAACATCTAACAAACACTTATGTGAGATATCACAAAATAAATTGTATAATATTAGGTTGTCCCAAAAGTTTCTTCCATTTCATTAATAGGTAATACATACACAATATTTTATATCTAATGTTACATTATTGAATTGCGTACGATTCATTTTGCTCCATTACTGTTACAACATTAACATCGAAAAAATTAGTTTTCTATTTATATAAACACTGCTACACAGAATAACTGTGTGCAAGTCACGAAAGAAACTTTTGGGAAAACCTAATATTAAGATACACGAGGAATCAATAGCTAGGGTATCAAGATTGGCAAAGAAAGTTTTAAGAACACATGAGGGATACATTAATGAAAAGAAAATTCAATTCTCTTATTATTACTCGTAGAACACTCAATTGATAAAATATGCTCCCTAATGCACACAAACTAAATACAGAAATATAAGTGACATTCATTTAATAGATTCGTGACTTTATATATATATATATATATATATATATATATATATATATATATATAT
>NW_026535289.1:463119-466818 GCF_026225885.1 Hylaeus anthracinus | reverse complement strand
TATATATATATATATATATATATATATATATATATATATATATATATTCAAATTGAGATAATATACTTGTGAGCGGGAGTGTACTCAATTTGATATCACATCGAATAGAAATGTATTATTTTATCTCGTCCTTGACCAATCGTTTCTTCATATAACCAAGTAACAAAAAAGTTTGTGCACCACTTGAAGGTTATTTCGGGAATCGAATGGAGTCGGTGCAGCCGACATTAACAACGGAAAGGCAAAAGTGCAGGGACTATCAAGCCTTACATAGAGTACGGATTCGAACATCTTATCCATCCGCACACTCGTACAGTTCTGGTACGATGCACACGGACAGTCGTATGTGCATCTACATACGTACCTGGACCACATACGTCGAGTACATATATACAGCACGGCAATTGGGTAATGGGCGATTTAACACGGAGCCATCAGATAACGATGGGACAAGGAGCTGCAGAATTCCACGATTCCGTGGCTGCAGTCTCGCGCCGAAAGCGGAAGAAAGAAGGTGAAATAGGCAATGCTGAGAAGAAATAAGAGGGAAGAAGCGAGAAGAAAAGGAGAATCAACGAGATCGTGGAAAAACCCTCCTGATTGCCGCAACCCCCAGGCTCCTCTCGTTTGTTCGGTCCGATTTTCAGCGAAAGCAAGAGAAAGGTGGTAAAAGTATGGCCATTCGCGAAGAAGGGGGACAAGTAGACGTCATCCGAGCGTCTACCCCCACCCCATTAACATTTATTTCGTATGTGAAACACGCGGAAACTTTTATCCCTCGCACCTCGTTTCACCGACCTCTCCCGCGGCGGCTAGAAACTTTCAAATTCGAGAGTGTACCGAAGGGAAAAGTTAGCGCGGCTCGGTACTTCAACGCCACCAGACCTGTCTACGGTGTAAACGCGAGGGAATAATGGAAAACGTCGCGTTGGAATTCAATTATCATCGAACGCGAACGATCGTTAAGTACAGGGTGTCCTATTTATGAAATACAGCACCATGATGGATTTCAAGAAATGGAATTTTCATTCAATTTTCTATAAGATCAAATTATATAAAATATCGTGTAAAAGTGGAGTATTGAAATTCAAACACCTGTCGAAGTTACACGGATGGTCTTCAAATAGAAAGACGGGTCGTGCATTGATCTTCGAGTAGTGTCTTGTTTATGGGAGTACAACACCCTGATCGCTTTAAAGAAATAAAAATTCTCGTCGTATTTCTTTAAGCTTTGAGTGTATAACATATTGTACGATAGTGGTATATTGAAATTCAGACACTCTACGAAGTTAAGGCGATATTCTTCACATAGGAAGACACTTCAGACAATGATGGTAAGTACAGGGTGTTCCATTATGAAATACAGCACTCTGATAGGTTTCAAGAAATGGAATTTTTATCCAATTTTCTTGAAGATCAAAGTATATAAAATATTGCATAAAAGCGGAGTATTGAAACTCAAACTCCTAACGAAGTTACAGGGATGTTCTACCTTATCATAGACGCGTCATGCAACGAAGAAAGTCAAACCATGCTTTTAGCGCCATTTAGTGCTGACCCAAGAAGTTCAACTTGAGAGGAGAAATGTCAAGTTTAAGTGATGTAGTCTGAGAGAGTCCGAAACATTAATGAGGGAAATATAGTATTTGATGACAAATATAAAATTTAAAGAAAGATATGTTACAAGATAAAAAGGAAATTTAAACCTAACTGAAACATTTCAATATTTGCATATTGTAAGCATCTTAAAAGATATACATTAGACATATTTGTGATATGTTTTTATTGAATTAATGCTTCAAATCCTCGAATTAAGTAGTTTTTAATGCCTGTGACTAATACAGACTATACGTTAAATTTAAAACAAAGAATTAGCAAACAGTTTGATTTAAATGTTTTACTAAAAAACATAATATAAAAGAAGATTATTAAAATACAATATATAAACCAACCACCAAAATATAAACTTAGCAATTGAACATTTTATTAGGAAATTGAAAATAAAAAAGTATGACAAGAAAAAATGTAGTACTATTTATATTATAGATAGTTAAACTGGGGATGTTCATCCATACTTATATTTTCACAGGTTTAGATGATGAATTCGGGTTTAAATGAAAATATGTCTTTTAATTTTTTGTAGTTTATTTATTTATGTATATATTTATTTCAACGTCAACGAAATAAAAGCTTGTCTTAAAGGCTACGCATGCACATCCCTTTACATACATTACCAGCACGCCTATTAATTTATAACTATTTAAACATTCTTGTACAGTGGAAACCAATCTAATTCGATAAATGTGTTTCAAAAACTGCATAATTCCTAATAAAAAAATATATTATATATATAACTTCTATTGGGTTCTCCACGTGTCCACCCACGAACGAACTGCTCTCATCGAATTATGGTTCTCCCGCCCCCTCGAATTCATTTAACCTCGGTCCAAAACATTTTCACCTACAGTCATTAATTCCAGAAATATTCGAGAGCAGCGATTTCAATGGAGCGCTCCGTATACATATTAATGTTCCCAGCGCACACTGTGCATCACGCATCGCTTTATCGCGAGCATCGAAAATAGATTCAAGGATTTACAAATGACGATGACACCTGTAGCGAAAAACATCGACGACGCCCTACAATGTACTGTAAAAGGTGTATTAAAAGCAAACCACTTTCAAAGCTTAATCCTTGTGTAACAGGATCACGGCAAGGGATGTATATCAGTCGTTCATTATGCGACGCATTAAATTTGTTCGGTTTGATAATGCCCGTACGCGAATATAAAACATTGTTCGTTCAACGTAGGTTGCCGCCGGTGAATACCAAAAAGCTGAATCGCGGACCGCTTTTACCAAATTATAAATATTCCCGTGCTCAGTGTTATCGCGTTACCGTGGCAATTCACTGTAAAGGCAAACACGGGCGGAAACGTGCTCGCATTATTTCGGTCTAGATATTATTGCCGTCATTGTTACAGTCGTTTGGTAAATTTCAACTGCGTCGCAATCTGCGCATTACGATATTGTTTTATCCCTTTCAGCGAATCCCGTTCACCATCAATAATTACGCAAGGTAACCTGGTTTAATCGACTTACGCGACTATCGTCCAAATTATTGGCAAACACCAAAAGTTGTCTCGGATAAATGTCAAAGGGCCTCGTGGGGGACATTGTACACGCTGTCCGCGATATTGTTCGTCAACAGTTTCCTTGCGAATTAATTGTTTGGGGGAGTAATCGTAAGGGAGGGGTGGTTGTGCTGATTTTGGCATAAATTTTCGAGTTACGATGATGGGTTCAATTTTTATTAGGACGATCTGAATTTTGTAAATATGCAAGAGAACAAATTTTGAAGGCAAATTTGATAATGTAGGTCCTACATTGTAGGACATGATAGTGCTGCAATTTTTATAAAAAGGTCAAGATTGTAGGAAGTTACAAATGGCGAATAGCAAGGAACGGTACATTAAAAATAGAATTCCAATAGAGTCCGGAGAAATTAGATACTAGTAATAAATAGAAGCATTGAGTTCAGGAAAGTCTTCTTCTTTCTTTGTTAGTATCTTAACGTTAATTGTTGCATGAAAGAATCTACTATAGAAAAATAAATAAATAAATAAACAAATAAATAAATAAATAAATAAACAAATAAATAAATAAATAAATAAATAAATAAATAAATAAATAAATAAA
>NW_026535289.1:436027-463109 GCF_026225885.1 Hylaeus anthracinus | reverse complement strand
ATAAATAAATAAATAAATAAATAAATAAATAAATAAATAAATAAATACATAAATACATAAATAAATAAATAAATACATAAATACATGAATAAATGAATGAATGAATGAATGAATGAATGAATAAATGAATGAATGAATGAATGAATGAATGAATGAATGAATGAATGAATAAATAAATAAATAAATAAAAATACAACATCACATAATAATTACACCAAAAATATGGTCCTAGAAAAAATAGTACCCTTTTAACAATAATTTTATTCATATGTAAATAAATTTTATTCTTACAACCAGTTACTTTTACTATACTTTCTTTTTATATAAAACTATACAGAACATGTGTATATTTATTTTGACATAAAACTATACAAAAATAAAAATACACGTAACCTAGTTGTATTATTCATTTAAATGTCATTAAGTGGATAATGCACTTTACAGCCGATACAATATAAAACGTCTACCATGAAAGTTATCGATCTTCCCAATATATGAATTTCATTTTTAATCTTTCTTCTTTATCTCCACGATATCGTCTACATTACAAAAGTGAAACAACACATGACCTAATTTTATTTTTTAACCAGGTGTCAATAATTAGACATGTAGTTTACTATATTACCAACACAATATAAAACATCTATGGAATTTGTCGATATCACCATATACTAATGTCAATTTTAATCTTTCTATTGTCTACTTTCTTTATATGTACGATATCCTTTAACAATCTTTTTCGTACGTCTTCTAATAAACCTAAAATTGATTAGAGTCCTCACCTGAAACACGTACAATGTGATACAAGGGTACATGTGTCACATGTATCCGGTTTAAACGTTAACGAGACACACATACACGTGTAATTAATATATTCATATTTTCTTTTTTGCAAATTATTGACTTTAAAATATACTTCAGAATAATTATAACCGTAGAATACACGTGTATCCGTGTAATATTGACACGGATATTTACTACGCAGATTTCTACACGACTGTACGTGTTACACGTGAAACCCGCGTTCACGTGTATACGTATAAATGAAGGCTCTAAAATTGACCGCCGCGCGAGTTGCTACACGCGACGAATTCCAAGCGAACGCAAAGAATTGTCGGAGAGTTTGAGCCTCGCGATTCATTTCCGCGCGCAACGGGGCCCGCATTTGTGTCAAGTTGGCTCCGTTTAATTCTTTCACGGGTGTCGTAAGTTCTTCTAAATTGTTTGCCACGGTGGGCCGAATGCGAGCCAGCCGAGCTGCTGGGCTCGGTGATAAATGTATCTTAACTCGACCGCCTGCTCGACGTCGGTCATACCCGCCGTATTGCTGTTGGGGGCTGGGGGCGTACTAGCAGTCTGCGTACACATCTGCGTCGGTTCGCGGCACCGACGCTGTTTTGCATCGATTTACATAACGGATAAAACGACTAGGATCCGGTGATGCCCTTGCCCCATTGTTGAAACGGTTTCTGAATTATATTTTCGTAGTCGTCGGTACGCATCCGCGCTATATTCACATTCAAATATTTTCAGCAACGGCGGCTCTCGGTTGGATGCGCAACGTCAACCGGACAATGGCCTCGTCTCGGCCTCGCTGAATCCGCGTCGAAAAACGAACAACCAGACCTCCTGGCCTGCGCCGCAATTTTCAGTGGTGCCTGTTATAGCGAAGACGGCACAAATTGACGAATTCAGATGGGTGACGGGAATGAAGACAACTTTAACCCTTTCGACCCAGTGGGATGTATATGAAGGATGAGTCTAACACTGTTAGAGTGCGTGTGGCGTCAATGAAAGGACTGCAGGATGAAAGAATGCGTGTGAACGGTCTATGCCCTAATGTTTAAGCTGAAGGTAAGAGGCGAAGACGATTGGGCGAAAGACAACTGAGAGACGAGCCACAGTCGATCCGAATGCAGTACCGACAAGCACTGTTTCAAAATCTTTACTTTTTATTATTTCATTTAAATACTTAAAGACCTTCACGAGTCAAGAGAAAATATTTGTTGTAGTAATCTTGGTTTTTTTGCTGCCAAGAAGAGAACAAATACTAAATAACCTGATTGAGAATAGGTCACACAAAACGAACTCATAGTCATCTAATGATTAAAGAAGAGCTTCCATACTGTACAATCTGTAATCAAAAAATCACAGTAAAACATATGCCAGAAGAATGTTCAATGCATAAAATTATACTACGTTTCAAATTTTTGTTTCTTAATTAATACAGTTACACTATTTAATGTGCCAGGATTCCTGTTTACAGAATTCGGTAGCTTCGAGTGCAAAGGGCTAGAAAGAACTCAAAAGAAATCGCCGTTGAAGTGTTTCTAACAAAAACAGTGAACTCTTTAATTTGCACAAGTATTTGACTATTATAAGTATAGCTATTATAAAACTAAATTATTAACAATATAATATATTTGCAGAAACAATATCCACTAATCTATAGAGCATTACTATAAGCCACCATTTATTTTCACACTCATCTGAAAAAATCCTTCCGTGCACCACACTTTTTTATTTAATTAGTATTTTCAGTAAATCAAAACTGATTTTGAAACATGAATCCTTAAGCCACAAGCTATAGGTAATATCGAAAATTAGTACTAGTAATTAATAAATAAAATATATTCTACAGGGATGAAGTAGAATATTTCAAATCTTTTTTGACTGGTGGGCTTGAAGAGATTCCCTAATCTTCTTAGTATTAATATTTAATGCACCGCCACGATTGGATTTTATTTTTGCCCTATATTCAGTAATGGAGTTATTATTTAACCGATTTTTCGTGTTCTATCATGCGAATGCCAATTCTGCTTGGTGAAGCTGCATTCGAAAATTCCATTTCGCTGGCAACGCGTCGATTACTAATTTAATGTAACGATGTACCGAGAATGATATCGTTTAATGGATTTTAATAAGTAATCGCCACTTTCTGCGAACGAGTATATTTATCAATTGATGAATAATCACTAAGTGATTAAATTAATCTCTACATCAGATATATCTCTATATCAGAATGAAAAATTTTAATACATAATCTTTTTAGATTTTAGGTGGTGCGTATGCTTGTAAGATCAATACAATATATGTTACCAATTTCAAATTATCAAATTCATGTTTCAAAGTATCTTAACAACATTGAATTTAAAAGTGTTAACAAATTACGTAGTATCTTTAAATCTTTACAGGATTCAAACAATTTTTTCACAGTTGTAAAAAGTGTTATTTTGGCTTAAAGATTCCTACCCAACTATTCTAATTTTCTTATCGATATTCGACATTTTCACGTCACCCTATTAATAAACAAGAATTTATTTTACTCTGGAAGTATTATAATATGAACTTTACTTTCAATATTTTTTATATTATTGGCTACTGTGTCCATCTTATAGTTTCTTCCACGTTCAGATTTTCTATAAATGCATAAATATCCACAGTCTATTAATTATATTATGACTCACATATGTATATAAATGTTGACCATGTAACTCACAGTTGTCACTAATGGCTTACAAGATGATGCGACAGTAAATAAAAAAAAATGTTTCCCACAAATTATCAACTAATAAAAATCGACATTATACACAAACAATATTAAAATAATAGGAGCATAAATAAAACATATTAAAATTGTTCCGACGAACCCTAACGGATCCGTCGGAAATTGATTATAACTAGTTCACGCTGACGAGCTACTAGTGCGACACCTTCGAACCGTGTAGCAGACGCGTAATTTACTAGCATCGATCGTCACGCCGTGCGTGGCGATCATATAATCGATAGAGTTGGCAGCGCCTACTTCTTTTGTCTTTTCCGTGTCTCGCGATTTCCGTTGCGTGGTTCAGCCACTTCGTTTCCGACGACGCTCAGATCGACACGTGTCCGTGTGTCTTCGCCGAGACCAGTCTCTCTATACTTGTTCAAGTCACGAGTTAATTCGTTATCTCAATTCACGGGTCGGCGCGATCTAATATCTCATCGCAAGATGTTACATTATTACCGCGTTCGTTAACCTGAATATCAAGCAACCGCGATACTTGTACGTCGCGATTCTTTCGCGATCGCAACCGTGACCACGTGGCGTAGCATCAACGCGAATTCCCACGCGGCACAGTGGGCGACGTCAGGACAAAAATCGATTTTCAATCTTTGTTGAAATGAACGAAATCAATTACTTTATGTCTATTCAATACCCTAAAATTTATGAAACACAAGTAAAATGAGTTAAAAGTTATTAAATATAAGTTGATATTTATATTTAAGTATTGTCGTTAACGCTCATCCGTTCAGTTTCGTAGTATTTTTGTGTCTGTTCAAACTCCTTGTACATAGCTAGAGCTGCATGCAAAACTATCAAGAAATTTTCTTATATAGCTTTGTATAGACTGTATCGATCACAACATTTTAAATATTTTTTTAAATATGTGTAATAATTATTTTCAAGTTTACTAATTGACCAGCGTATTAGTTCGATTTTGAATGAAAAAAATAAATTTCCGATGCGCAATTTAATGTATACCTGATTATGTCTGAACGAGACTAGGGTAAATTTTGTCCTTAAACTATCTTTAAAATGAAGAAACGAACCCCGTTTGCCTATTCGCTCAAACGCGTGTTATTTATTTAACCCTTTTGTTCTATCGCCTCTCATAAACCTCTCCTACAGGGAGAAGTTGTGGGAGAGTTAAATGTTTATTGGCTCGATAGGGAAAAAGCCGTGCGGCATAAAAAAAAAACCCTGAACGATACAAATATTTCACAAGAAATGTTAAAATACGAAGGATGTGTACGATTTATAATTTTTACGTCTGAACGCTTCGGGTGATCTCGAACAAGTGTCATTAGAATTGAAATTCGTCCGGAAGGCAATGATTTCCCCACTCTTGTCGATAGAATCTTCTAGAAGCTCGATTCTAATGTTTAATTTCAATATGGCCATTGCCATATATGGTAATTTGTGAAGACATCGTTGCCCCTGTTTTCGTGTTGCTAGGCGCCACTCTTTGATCGCGAGTCGGTTTGAAGTTGCCTGTGAATTCATCGCCCGCTCGATCCGCTCAGCTGTCTTGAGCTGTCGATAATCCGTCGCTAGCAAAACAGCGGCGGATCAGCTGCTTCGAAAAATCGATATATTGATTGCACGCAGGTTTGAATGTGTATGATACATATGTCAGCACGGCTTGCGGTGGAGTTCTGGACTCCTGATTCCGACTACCGAAGTGTGAATCTTTCGGCCCCATTAATGGAGCAACCTTAGGCGACGAAAATGATCTCAGCTCGCCCAGGTTTATGATGTGCAGGCCGTGTATAATGTTTGATAGGCGTGTTAGCTACGAGGAGTTTAATGTCTCCTCGAAACATTGTGGAATGTTTGGGGATCGAGTGAACGATGATGATATATTCGTATCTTACTCAGTCGCGACGAATAATGACGTTCGTGGCTGAACACCTTTCTCCCATTCCCATATCAATTCGCGTGTGAAGTGCATGGATTCGAATCAAAGAATTTCTGCTGTGAACAGTCCATGTTGGGTCGCTCGCGGTCTTTGTCCTCGACGAAATTTTCAACTTCTAATTCAATACCTCTGCCTTATTTCATCCAAAATTCTGCAAAGATTCGTTGAAATCACAAAGTGGGGGAAAATGTTCCCAGTTAGTCGAACAACGGATTATCGCGGTTAAGATTCAGCCAAACGGAAGCGACGTAGTACAACTGAAAAAAGATATTTCCGGTAATAAGTCCGCGCGCGTTCGATGCCGGGACGGGTAGAAACGAACGCGGACGGAGCAAAGCGAGCGGCCATAAGCTTGGATTAATTGTGTGCAAATATTAGCAAGACAGACAAGGCGCGAGCAGAGAGATGGGGAAAGGATCTGTATTTGCGGCGAAAGGAGGAAGAGGGAAAGACCAATAGAACGGCTGGGTTTGCGGCTCACCCGAATCCCTCTATGAAGCCCGCGGACTGAAAACCTGCTGGCGCAGGAAAAGCTTCGCTGGCGCTTCAAGGAGATGCGAGAAAATGCGGTGGAAATTCAGAAAATCTGGCAACCCTTCCCTCTCACCTTGTTACTTTCATTTCAGGCTGTCGGTTGGATCGTTACATAGCGAACGAGTCGTCATTATTACAACGTTGTTGCAAGTGGAGGCGTTTCCTCCGCCCCTCCCTGTTTCAGCGAACCACCATGCCCACGCGAAAGGCAAACTAATTTTCTGTCGATAACACACGACCGAATAACCCCCTACCTCGTAATATCGCCTGATGACGTTGTAGTAAATACGAAAAGCAATTTAATCGCGCGAGATCTCGAATGGACGAGTCAGGGAGGCATACGCGAATGTACACGGCGTGCTGGGTAGCATGAGGGGACCCATGTCAGCCGGTGGACTAGCAACTCGGAAACAATGGAAAAAGTTTGGATAAACGTGTGCCTTACGCGACTTTGTTCTCGAACTGTAGCCACTGATGTGCAAGCTGTACGTGAGGATGGGATGCAGGTCGTGTTATCAAAATTCTGAGCCTTTCTAAAATCCTGATTACTTAAAGTAGGCAGGGGTGAGCCACCTTGAAGATCGTGAATATCACAGCTAAATTCAGGAACTTTTATTTCGAAAGCAATTGACTTAATGGAAGATCTGTTTGCTAGCGTTGAGTATTACAAATATAATTTTTATTTAGATTTGATAATTAAAGTAGTGTTGTTGGAGTCATTACACGACAAGGATTACATAAACAGATATTCACATGGCTCAGTTTATGCAAACCACCCTTTATGTCCAAGTATTTCAACGCTAACAAGACGTGTTGGATGAACACGTGTTTCCAACTGAATTTGGAAATAAAAATCCTGACGAGTTGAGCCTAGGAAAGGAGCAGGCCACATAGGACTTGCATGATCTTTAAATTTGTCAGGAAGTCGTTCGTTCTGAAAACTGTCTGCCGTCCCGGATAAAATGTATCGCGTTGGATCTTGGCCCTGAATTACAGTCATTTATACATGTACATATACTTCACTAATGTAGCTGCGGTTTATTCAGGTGAAATTCAAGTCTGTAGTTGCTGTGTCATACAGTTTCTACATTTTTTAATAATCTTTCTTAATAATACTTGAGACCTATTATTGTATAAGTCGAGGATATATTTTAACACTGATATGACGTGTCGGATGAACACTTGTCTTCAACCGATCCCAGAGATATTCATCCTCATGAGTTTATCCTGAAAAAGAAGCAGGTTAAACAGGACTTGAATTCTTTGTTCACGAGTTATAGCCTGCAGTATGTGTACAATACATATGTACTCCACTTATGTATGTACTACTTATTTGGGTGAGACGACAATGTACAATTATTCCAATTAGCTCTGGAACTCAAAATGCTGATACATTAAGTCTAGTGACGCAGCAAGTCAAATAGGACCTATACAACTTTTACGTTTGTCAGAAAGTCGTACATTCTCCAAACAATCTGCTCATTCAAGTAAAAATATATACTAATAATATCAAGATACGTAGTAGGTATGTACCTAATGTATTTCTTATTCCACTAATGTATAAGCTACTCATTCGGATGAAATGTGAGCCTAGAATCCATGTATTAGAACTCTAGGTACTTATATAGAGGCGCGGTAGTGTCTCGGCGCCAAGTACACGAAGAATTATCCGTCACCGCGTATATATGGCGTTGGAGCTACCACGTATTTTTTACAAGAGAGATGGTCCATTCCAACCTAACCTGAAACTTCTTTCATGAATATCTCGACACGTCTGCAATATTTTCTAAATTTAAAGGCATTTTTCTAATGTAAACCGCATATAAGCTTTCGAATAAAACCAAAAACAATAAAATCAGTCCACGAACAACTGAGGTATCATAATATCATGTCATGAATCTGTCAGAAACGGTATTTTTCGTATGATTTTCCCGTCGTCAACCCTTAGCCAATAGGAGCTAAGCAAAAGCCGTATGTCGTTCGTTGACTCTCGGAATCATTCGGTTCGGCATGGCTCGTCGGCCATCGAGTGTCGAGAGTCGAAACAGATGTCATCATTCATAACCTGCCAAGTGTCAAAAGTTTGTACACTATTGCATTATTAGTTATATTTATATTAGCAAAATGTTTTCAATTTAGATTTTTTATGTAGGGTTTAATAACAAATTGCAGCCAGTGTTCTAAAGTGTTGATCGATCTTGACTACAAGATAAGTTGTCAAAATCTAAATTGCGAGATACCTTTATTCATACAGAAAACTGTTTTTAATACAGATCCACACCACCAAAGTGTTTTGAATTTAAGCTTTTTATGTAGAGCTTGTGGAAATGAAGGGAACCACAGATTTGGAGGTTATTCATTAATAAATTGCAGCAACTGTTGTAAAATGTTTATCCATTTCCATTACAAGGTAAGTTGTCAAAATCTGAATTGTCAGGTACCTTCATTCATACAGAATAGATCCATACCACTAGTGTTTTTAATTTAGACTTCTTATGTAGAGTTTACAGAAATATCAATTTTATTTTTATAAATTTAAAATAGATTCTATATAATAAATGATTCGTAAAAAAAAGTGAGATCCGATAAAAAACTTAAAAAAAAATTAAAAAATTACGCGAAGTACATGACAAAGTGGAGGACTCAAGGAGTTATCACTGAAAAATAGAAGATCCCCATAAAAAACTACAAGAAAATAGGAAAAGATGTGAAATCGAAATAAGCTGCCAGATGATTTGCCTAGATTTCCACGGCCTGGAAGTCAAATGCTTGGCGTGGCCAGCCAAGGTCAAGGTGTCGATGAATAACAATTATTTTAAAACGCAAAATAATGAAAGTGTACTGATATTGTCAGAGTTTTAAACTGACAAATTATCTGAAAGCTTGCGAGAGTAAAGGTATTGGCGTGGTTGATAATTTAAAACGCAATACAATGAAAGTGTACTCATAATATTGTCAGAGTTTTAAATTGACAAATTACCTGAAAGTCTGTGAGAGAGAAGGTATGGGTATTGATGATCTAAAAATGCTTTGCCTGGCCACGCCAAGCATTTGACTTCCAGGCCACGGAAATCTAGGCAAATCATCTGGCAGCTTATTTCGATTTCACATCTTTTTCTATTTTCTTGTAGTTTTTTATGGGGATCTTCTATTTTTCAGTGATAACTCCTTGAGTCCTCCACTTTTTCATGTACTTCACGTAATTTTTTTACTTTTTTGAATATTTTTAACTATTTGACAATTGTACGTATAAATTGACGAAGTATTTCAACATTGACAAAATGTATTAACTCTTTGAAGCACACAATTATAAAAAACAAAAACTAAATTCAAGCTGCACAGAAGAACAGTATCAACAACTTGCTAACGCGTTTTGACTTGTATACATTTCTGATTCCACTTATTGTACTTTTAGCGTTTGTTCATGGTATTGCCACATGAATGAAAAGCTTTAGATATTGTTGGCGGCATCGGCGACGAGCTAACGCCACGTTTCCGGCTTATATTTATAATAATTATGTTTAGTTTTAAATGTTACGTCTGGAAGAGTGAATGGAGGTGCGTGTTGCGTGACAAGCGTTGAGTGAATTTTTAGATTATTGGTTCGAACGTCGAGCGGATGTTTATATGATTGGGTCGAATGTTCCTTTGGGTGAATGTATTTATTTAAACAGAGTGCAAGCGTTGTGAGAATGAAGGAAGAATGTCTGCGATGCGTGGGGGAACGAATGATGAGTCTGTAAGCTAGTCTAGTAAGAGAAGCCACGGAGTACGGACGTGATCGTTCCATTAAAAAGTCTTAAAAAGCACATGAGTCTTACTTATTTTCCCGTCAGCCACTACAGATATAATACAATGCTGAAGCTGAGAAAGAGGTGGGATAGTTTTAACCCATCTAACCTCAAAGAGTTAAATAAATATTTGTTTCCAATGAACTCAAGGAATACATATTCTGACGGGTTGAGTCTGGATAAGAAGCTTGTCACATACAATCTGTATGATATTTACATTTGCTAAGAAGTTATTCATTCTATAAGTTCTTTGGCCATCCAAATAATATATACTCATTAGTATGAATGAATTATGGTGTTTCTTAATATTTCAAGAATTATAAGCATTCTCCAGACTAGTTGGCATGATTTTTTAATTAATTAACAATGAATTTCAATGATAATATTGTTGAATAGACCTTTGTTTTCAAAAGGCACCAGACATTAAAGTCTACCTGTGTTGAGTCTAGAGACGAGCAAACGAGATAGGTCCTGCGCAACCTATCCATTTGTCAGGAAGCCGTTCATCCAAAAACTGTCCGGCCACCCGGCTAAAATGTGCCCTGCTCGATCTCGTTCCTGAGTTATAGCCGTTTATGTACTTTGTTAATGAACAACTGCTTAGTTGACTGGAAAGCAAGCCAGCAATCCTCGTGTCATAGAATTTCTTAATCTCTCAAGAAGCTTTTAGTTTACCAATTAATTTATTCATGATTACTCGAGCAATACGAGGTGTGGCAATTAAAATAACGAGACTGGTATGAGAAATGTGATTTATTGCAAATAAAGTTACATTTAACTTTTATCTCCTTCAACATACTCTCCTCCCCTATCTATACACCGCTGCATACATGTCTTCTATTGTTCAAAACAATGCTGTAGCTCATCAGTTGTTAGGCTCTTCAACAACTCTGCCGTTTTTATTTTTACATTTTCAACAGATGACTGACTGGGCGCCTGAAGGTCTAACCGTTAATCAAAAATACTATAAAGAAGTCCTAATCAAGCTGAGGGAAAGAGTAAGGAAGAAAAGATCGGATTTGTGGAAGAACGACTCATGGATTCTGCACCAGGACAACGCACCACCCCACAATGCCCTATCTGTAAAGCAGTTTTTAGCGGACAAGCACATTACTGTGCTTG
This sequence comes from Hylaeus anthracinus, assembly GCF_026225885.1. NCBI lineage: Eukaryota > Metazoa > Arthropoda > Insecta > Hymenoptera > Colletidae > Hylaeus > Hylaeus anthracinus. Next base: position 452,200 of record NW_026535289.1, on the reverse strand, counting down.
ATCCTCCGTATTCGCCAGATCTCGCACCGTGTGACTACAACCTATTCCCAAAAGTCAAAAGTGCATTGAAGGGAACACATTTTCAGTCTGTTGAAGATGTAAAAATAAAAACGGCAGAGTTGTTGAAGAGGCTAACAACTGATGAGCTACAGCATTGTTTTGAACAATGGAAGACACGTATGCAGCGGTGTATAGATAGGGGAGGAGAGTATGTTGAAGGGGATAAAAGTTAAATGTAACTTTATTTGCAATAAATCACATTTCTCACACCAGTCTCGTTATTTAATTGCCACACCTCGTATCTTTCTACGCATCCTTTAAAACTTTGCAAAGAATTTTTATGGATTTTATATTGAACTGCCGATTGAACTGGCCATGTTTATTAACCCACTAACTCCCAAATGTCGGTTCCGTTTCCGTTCAACTTACAGACGAATTTCAAATGTGTTCGCTTATTGTAAAAAAACGAAGCACATAATAAACAATTCCTACTGCATACAATATTAACTGATATACGAGAGCCGTTCATTGTACACATCAACTAACTCCACTTTTTAAAAAATCTTAAATTTAAGTGTCAAAGCACTTGGTATAGTCATAACTTTTTATATTTATAATGACATTCCTCAATAATAAAGATTACCATTAAACAACAAACTTTTTTGGCCATTGAATAATAAATAATCTAGAGACACAGTAGCATCTCGACGCCAAGTACATGAAAAAATAGCCTCCCCGTATATGTATGCCTGGCGCTGGCGCTACCGCGTATCTTTACAGGAGAACAGCTCCATTCCAACCTAATCTGAAACTTCTGTCATTAATATCTCGTCACCCCTGCTGTATTTCCTAAATCTAAAGGCATTTTTCTTTTGTAAATCAGCACATAAGCTTTCGAATAAAACCAAAATCAATAAAATCTGTCCACGAACAACATAGAAATCGTAATATCATGTCATGATTTTTCCAGAAACGGTAGGCAATAGGCAGTCTTATTGTTCTTATTCTGATTCTTTAAGGAATTTTTCGTCAACCCTTAGCCAATAGGAGCTAAGGCCGTTCGTCGATTACATCTAGGCAAATTTCTAAACAGTCTCAGTTTGTGCCTGTTACGCAATTTAGCTTCTTCATTTCACCGCCAAAGTACGGAGCAGTCACTTTACATGAGTTGTTAATAGGGTCTGAACGTCTGCACTGTTGAACACATCATTTTAGCTGCGCATAGTTGGAAAGCACCGAATTTTTCATTATGTTACACAGTGTCGCCTTTGCACTTTGCTGGAAACCACCTTCATGTACTGGTAGCTCATTTTGATTTCACTTCTTTTTCTACTTTCTTGAATTATTTTAGGAGGATCTTCTATTTTTCTATGATTACTCTTTAAGTCCTCCACTTTTTCATGTACTTGGCGTAATTTTTTTACTTTTTTGAAGTTTGTTGGGGGGATTTATTTCAGAGGAGCATTAATTTGCTCAATGAAGAGCTCATATATGTATATGGAAAAATTGTTTAATCAAATGTAAATATATGGTACGTTAATTTATAGATTAAGAAAGAATGCAATTTTTATTTCAACTGTTTTATTTGTATAGAATGAACTAAACTCTCAGACATACCAAATATATTTCTGGCGCCGAGTGGTGTACGTTAAATGCCAAAATCCCCAAATAGGGATCGTGACAGATAATGGGCTGATACTCCTTCTTTTTTCTCTTAAACAAATCCTTAATTAAATTTAGACGTGTGATTAGTATCTTTATTCTATTAAATCACAAATCTTCGTCCAAAGAGGTATAGTTTAGAATTGTGTGTCGCTCTAATATTCCTTTTAATCTGCGAATTTTTCACGAATATTAAGTGGTCGGAAAATTTTCGCCAGCAATGTACGTTGATGAAATATTTTAATACCGACAAGAGGTTTTGGGAAAGAATCGCGTTCAACTGCCCGCAAAAATGAAAATCTACTGAATTTAAGCATGGCGAACGAGCAAACCAGTTAGGTTCTGCACTACTTATCCATTCGTCGGGAAGTCGTTCGTTCTAAAAACTGTCTGACCACCCGGTTAAAATGTGCCGCGCTTGACCTTGTTCCTGAGTTATAGCCTTTTATGTACTCCACTAATGTACAGCTGTTTATTCAGCTGGAACGCAAGCTTGCAGTCGGTGTGTCGTAGAGTTTCTAAATCTTTCAAGAATCCTTGGAACCCGTCGGATTCGTAGGCAGGATTCTGATGTACGTTGACGATGTTTTTTTTACCGGCCTTCGAGTGTAGAATTGTTTTCAACCGTTTTCAAAAATGAGAATTTAGTGGATTGGATTCTGGCGAATTTAAAAATTGTTTAATCAAATGAAAATATACGGTACGTTAATTTATAGACTAGGAAAGAGTGCAATTTTTATTTCAACGGCTTGTTTTATCTGAAGTTCTATCATTTTAAAATGATGCGCGGGCACACGTACATTATTGCCATTTGATAAATAATAGGGGCACGAAAGACAGTCGAATAAATTTCGAGGGAACGCGTCTCCGTAAAGGTGGACTATTCATTCCTCGAATACGCGGTGGTATTTTTTTTTTTTTATTACGAATTATAGGAACACCGCTGCGAACGTTTTATTACTTTGCGTTAGGTGCAACGTTATAGTCGTAACCAGTTTACGTCGATCGCCTATCGAGATTAAACGTTATTGGTTTCATCTTCCGATCGACAGTAACGTCTTTATCGAAATGCACCGTCGTAAATAAATTGTTTATCGCGTGCACCCGTAGACCCAGAGACAAACGTAATAGATAACGTACGATTGCTTGCGGAGGTGTTCGAAAGCTTAGATTTCAAATTGTTAACAAATAGAGACACACACTTTGAACTCCAGTTTTCGAAATGCAGTAACTCCTCGATATAAGGTCGCTATTTGGAACCGTTAGTGTTGTTATATCGAGGGAGGGCAGTGATTACAGTATGGTAATCAACGTTACTTTTTGTTATCTAAATGTAAAACTAACAATTAATAGCAGCAAGTGTCATCAACTTCTAGAAATTAATTGAATTGCAATGCAATTCAAGAAACATGTAGCACAAGTTCGACGAATGACGCGAAAACAAAAAACATTGTATTTACCCCCTACACCACCACAACAAAACATTTGATGTTATTGATATCCACAAGTATCGAAACTTTTAAGATGATTACAACGATTCGCGCAGATTTCTGTATCGATAGAAATTCTAGGGTCGTGCAACTTTGACATTGTAGACGGTACAATGAACAAATAGTTTCGATTAGGGGTCCTCGAAACGGCGCACAAGACAGAAAAGAAGTAAATAAATGGAAAAAGCACTCGTGCCCCTTGGACATGTACACCGCCCGTTTCGTGGATTTTACAACGACTAAAGGGAATTCTTCCAGCTCGGAACACGATATTGGAAAAACCGAAAGGGGAAAAGCAAATACGGCAAGAATGAAGAAACGAAAGAAACAATACCGCGAACCGTCACACATAACCAAACCTCACGACCACGGGAGTGTTATAATTGTCAGTGTATACAAGCCGAGACGCGTCAAAAAGAGCCCTTAAACATCTATGGTGGGTTTAAAAATACCGAAAGTATATAGAAATTAAATTTGTTCGGTTTCGGAGGATTCTGGACAAATTGTTTTTCCATCAAATTCATTTCGTCGTAATTGTCTTTATAAACTTCAAAAAAGTAAAAAATTACGCGAAGTACATGAAAAAGTGGAGGACTCAAGAAGTTATCATTGAAAAATAGAGGAACGCTATTAAAAAACTACAAGAAAATAGAAAAATATGTGAAATCGAAATAAGCTGCCAGATGATTTGCCTAGATTTCCGCGGCCTGGAAGTCAAATGCTTGGCGTGGCCAGGCCAGACCTAATATACACTAGCCGTAAAAAATAACGGGACACTATTTTAAAACGTCATAACTCCGAGAGTTTTCGACTGATCTTCGGGAAACTTCGTAAGGTTTAGTTTTGAAGTGTCCTCTGGGTGTGTGCAAAGTTGCATTGACGAGGGTTGATGAGAAACGGTTAATTCACCCCCCCCCCCCCCTTAAAGGGGTAATACAGAAAAATGGCACTTCAGAAGGGTCCAGGACAACGGAAGGGGGTGACAAAATCAAAAAAACCTTTGAGGCGACTCTGTTTGATGCCCCCTACAAAATCCACCCTTTGAAATCGCTCTCAGACAAACCCACCCCTCACAACCCCCCACCCCCCTAAAATCCACAATTTTTGGACGACAGTCCCGATTTTGGACTCGATGCATTCTCTGAAATCCCCTGATCTAGGAAATGCCATCACTCATGCCGTGCACCCCATAGCCACCCCTTGAGGGGGTGGAACAGCCCGCGACTTTTCAACTCCCTTCGTAAGGGAGGACTTCCAGACATCAAAGAGCGATGAAATTCACCATGTTTGTTCTCGATACATTAACAATGAAAGCCCAACAGATCTCGTTTCGAAAACTGCCCCCTGAGCTGCGCAGAGGTGGTCCAAAGTTAGGGGTGGTTCACCCGAAGTGTGAGGGTTGGAACGATGTTTCGTTACGTGGAACACACGTGGTACAGTCCAAGGCATTGGAGTGACACAGTTTTGATGTCTTTTCCCCTCGTAAATAGCATTAAAATACGAAAATGTCGTTTTTTTTAAAAATCCACCTTCCGTCTTCACACCCTTTTGAGGGGTGAACGAGTAACCCCACGTCAACGCCGTTCGCGGATTCGGACGCATAAATGCTTTATTAGCGGGTCCTCAGAAAGTCAGATTTTTTGAATCACGCTTTCGTGGTAAAATCGGAGCAGATTTGAAAGAGTAGCAAGTGGGCCGGACGGAGCCGGCATGCAGAAGTGGACTGAGGGCCTGCACCCGTACGTGGTCAGCACACGTTAAATTGGGGTCCGGTCTGGTCTGACCACGTACTGATGCAGCTCCTTGGTAACGTATCGCTCCGCTTCTGAGTGCCGACTTCATTTACAGTGTTCTCAAATTCGCCTTATTTTGCAATGAAAGCGTGATTAAAAAAATCTGAATTTTTGGGGACCTGTTAATAAAGAAATTGCGCGTCTGAATCCGAGAACGGCGTTGACATGGAGTTGCTCGTTCACCCCACAGACGGGTCTGAAGACGACAGATGGGTTTTCCAAAAAAACAACATTTTCGTATTTTAATGCTATTCACGAGGGGAAAAGACATCAAAATTGTGTCACTCCAATGCCTTGTACCGTACCACATGTAATCCACGCAGCGTGACAAAGTTCCAACCCTTACACTTGGGGGTGGACCATTCCTACCTCTGCCCCCCTCCCTTCAGCTCCGGGGGCAGTTTTCGAAACGGGACCTTTTCGGCACTCATCCTTAACATATCGAGAACAAACATGGTGAATTTCATTGTCCTCCGATGTGGGAAGAACTCTCTTATGAAGGGGGGTGAAAATTCACGAGCTGTCCGCCCCCCCCCCCCTAAGGGTGCCTATGGGGTGCTTGGTATGGGTGATGGCATTTTCTGGATCAGGGGATTTCAGAGAATGCATCGAGTTCAAAATCGGGACTGTCGTCCAAAAATTGTGAATTTTAGAGGGAATGGGGGGTTGTGAGGACTTTGTCCGAGTGGGATTTCAAGGGGTGCATTTTGTAGAGGGCATCAAGGAGAGTCACCCCAAAGGTTTTTTTGAATTTTTCAACCCCTTCCCTGGACCCCTCCATCCCTGGTCTGTTTCAAAGAGACGTTTTTCTACACCCTCCCCTTCAGGGGAGTGAATTAACTCCTTCACATCGACCCTCGCCAATGCAACTTTGCACACACGCAGAAGACACTTGAAGACTATTCTTCACGAAGTTACACCGAAATCGGTTGAAAACTCTAATAGTTATGACCATTTGAAAAATCGTTCCGATTTGCTTGTCCGCTAGTGTATATACAGGGTGAGGCACCTAAGGCCGGCTACCTGAATAACTTGACTGCTATTGGTGATAGGAAAAAATGCATGAGGACTAAATTATTTGGTATTGAGGGGCTGATTATCTGATGTTACTAGTTTTTTGATAGGTGGAGGCGTTAAGGAGATATGAAGGTCATCTCTGTTTTTTTAAATGGAACGGTATGTTTTTTGACTTACATTCTGATAGAGTATTTCAAGACAAATACAATGACCTATTGTGAAGGTCATTTGTGGTCAGGATTAAGCCAGTTACGATGGAAAATAATTCTCTTTAAGGAAATGGTCGAACACTTCCTTGCCGTCTCTGGTTGTTGATATTACTTCATCTTTGTCTCGTAATCACTTGTTATAGGTCGTTGAATGGAAATAAATATTCAATCACTCCGTACGTTTCATCTGTACATACTATAATTAGTTGTTTATGAGAATCTCCACCGAGCAAAGTGTATCTCAAGTTTCCGAAATGCGTTATTCAAAAGCGGAGAAAGTAGATATGGTTTTTGTTTATGGGGAATGTCGCAAAATTGTAAGAGATGCAGTCCGTTTGTATGCTGCACGGTTTTCTGAACGTATTACACCTTCACGATCTGCGTTTACGAATGTTATTAAACGTTTTCAAGAAACTGGAAGTGTAGATAACAAAATACGAAGAAAATGCAAAACAACAACTGATAATCGAAATACAGTGAACATTTTAGCAGCCGTAACACAAAATCCCCATGCTAGTAGAAGGCAGCTAGCACGTGAAAGTGGCATTAGTCAACGAAGTGTTTTACGAATATTACATTCAAATGAATTCCACGCTTTTCATGTTTCACTCACCAAGAATTACATGGAAATGATTTTCAAAACCGTGTAAATTTTTGTGAATGGGGTCTGCAGAAATCACAGAGTGATGAGTCGTTTTTCAATAAGATTTTTTTTACGGACGAAGCCACATTTACAAACTGTGGTCAAGTCAATCGCCATAATATGCATTACTGGTCAATAGAAAATCCACGGTGGCTGCGAGAAGTGGATAAACAAAGACCTTGGTCTGTAAACGTTTGGTGCGGACTTCTTAACAGTCAAATAATTGGTCCTTATTTTATCGATGGCACATTAAACACTTCGAGATGTAAAGACATTTTAACAGAAATTTTGCCACACCTGCTGGAAGATGTTCCGCTTTACATACGGCAAACTATGTGGTTTCAACAAGATGGATGCCCTGCTCATTCAGCACGGATAATTACTCAATTCCTCAACGTGAGATTTGGAGATCGTTGGATTGGTCGTGCAGGAAATCACAAATGGCCTGCACGTTCTCCAGATTTAACACCACTGGACTTCTTTTTGTGATTTCCTTAAAGTAAATTATTTTCCATTGTAACTGGCTTAATCCTGACCACAAATGACCTTCACAATAGGTCATTGTATTTGTCTTGAAATACTCTATCAGAATGTAAGTCAAAAACATACCGTTCCATTTAAAAAAACAGAGATGACCTTCATATCTCCTTAACACCTCCACCTATCAAAAAACTAGTAACATCGGATAATCAGCCCCTCGATACCAAATAATTTTGTCCTCATGCATTTTTTCCTATCACCAATAGCAGTTAAGTTATTCAGGTGGCCGGCCTTAGGTGCCTCACCCTGTATATATACAAACTTTTGACACTTGTCAAGTTATGAATGATGACATCTGCTTCGACTCTCGACGCTCCCGACAAGCCATGCCGAACCGAATGATTCCGAGAGTCGACTATCGACACTCGACTTTTGCTTAGCTCCTATTGGCTAAGGGTTGACGACGAGAAAATCATACGAAAAATACTGTTTCTGACAAATTCGTGACATAATATTACTATATCTCAGTTGATCATGGACTGATTTTATTGTTTTTGGTTTTATTCGAAAGCTTATATGCGGTTTACATTAGAAAAATGCCTTTAAATTTAGAAAATATTGCAGACGTGTCGAGATATTCATGAAAGAAGTTTCAGGTTAGGTTAGAATGGACCATCTCTCCTGTAAAAGATACGCGGTAGCTTCAACGCCATATACAGGGTGTCCCAAAAGTCGAGGAGGAGCCAGAAATGGGGGGTAACTGAGACGATTCTGAACAACAATTTCCTTTGCAAAAATGTCGGATGGGGCTTCGTTAAGGAGATATTAAGAGAAAACCCCGACCAATCAGAGCGCGCGTAGACCGTTGGAGCGGCCGCGGTAGCGAAGACTAAGCGCTGGCGGCCGCGCTTGTACGCGAACAAGTGACTCGACGTGCATCGAAGGACATTGACGCTACCGCCTAGCGCGTAACCTTCACTACCACGGCCGCTCCAGCGGTATACACGCGCTCTGATTGGTCAGGGTTTTCGCTTAATATCTCCTTAACGAAGCCCCATCGGACATTTTTGCAAAGGAAATTGTTGTTCAGAATCGTCTCAGCTACCCCCCATTTCCGGCTCCTCCCCGACTTTTGGGACACCCTGTATACGCGGTGACGGATAATGTTTCATGTACTTGGCCCCGAGACGCTACCGCGTCTCTAAATGATTGAAATTTTAGTATAGACACTATAAACGCTATCTATTCACTATCATGGAATTATTATTTTATTTTTAAGAATAACATTTTCTCAACTCTGATTTTAGCTATTCCCTGTCTGTCTAATAAATGAACGACCTATAGTTTAATGCATTTTAAACGCCACCTGTTAATGATAATAGAATTTTTATTCTTTATTCCGAATAAACTTTGCCCAACTCCAATTTTGATCTACTCACGCACCTGGAATACGTACCGAATGACATCAACAGATCCTGGCGTACTCTTTGTCGATAGAACTGCGAATGTGCGCTTTCATAGCAACGCAGATCAGTCGATAAATCTGCCAAAGTGCATCTCAAATAAAAATTTGTTCTCGTAATAATCCGAGCATTATCCGATCCCAGATCTCGATCTAATTAAACTGAAAACCCTTCAATGTAAAATCTTAACGAGTGGGGCTACCTGGTATACAATGTTGCCTTCTTAGAAATAAAGTAACACTGGTTAGTCACGTAGTGTATACATAACGCAACCGATTGCCTCAAGCCCACGGCTGTTAACACAACCGATCACTGATTACGATTATGATCCATAGAAAAATTACCGCCGTTACGCGCGATCATTCCGGAAACGTTCGTCAAGCTGAGGTCGTATCGATCGGTACGTATTTATCATAATCATTGGCGGACGTAAACGTTCGTCGCCAACCTTTTCATGACGTGTCAAGGGTGATAGCACTTATAACACTAATTAATACGTGTAACACCCATTTATATTGTACGTACACTGCCCCTCAAAAGTTAAAGAGTGCCCTTCTATACTTACACAGGGGATTCCAAAAAAATTCCAGAATTTTAATCATATTGTACATAATAATATCATAATTGTAATCATATTTCAAGGAACCAACCACCTTCTTTAAGGAAACAATCTTAAAGAGAAGATGATTATGTTATAAAGAGTGGGGCAATACCTTCGTCCATTCTAAATATTTCCTTTATTTATAGACATATGAAAAAAATTATCAGGAGAAAGTTACACTGTTTAGAAGGACAGTTATAATGACAGAACATGATATTGTCCAGGATCATTTCTTTAACGAGATTTTAAGACATGTGTAGTTTCCTTGATAAATATACAGTAATGTGGATAAAAGTACAGTTTGTCGAATGTGTGGCATACATTCGATATATGGTAAATTTATTTATTATAATAAGTCACTAATAGACTTATAAACGCCAGGTATATATACGCGGTGACGGATAATTTTTCATGCACTTGGCGCCGAGACGCTACCGCGTCTCGAGATATTGATTCACTGCACATTATTTAATATTTGTTTTATGTCCATGTTAAAATTTTGCTAAATGTTATCGTGACTTCTCAATCTTAGTACCACATGATTATTTAAATGATACTATTAATGATCTCATGGTTAACATAAAAATATAATCTATTATTGTCCAAATTGGGGCTCATATAATGAATACAAATACATTCTTTAATACACATTAATCAGTAAATTTACACTAAAATCGTTTTTTACTTATATATGTATATATTCTTAAATAATTACTTAAAGAATTTAGAAAAAATGATTAGAAAGTGTAGTTTAAAGTATTCGCATAAAGATCTTATAAAAAAGTTTCTTCTCAAATGAATACAAAATAAATTTTAGAAAATCCTAGACAGTGTGAAATTTGTATAATATTTATATTCCAAACGTTTCACGACATTATACCCGCAACAATTATCACAGACACTTTATTAGTAGTAGTAAGTTTATTAATTTCAGCCTTTCGGCCCAGAAATGAGACTTGGTTTTACGTTCTCTATACTCACGCATCCATCCACCCTGCCACATTACATTCGTCACACCCCGCGCTTACCCACTCTGTCTTTGCTTCTCTCCTCTGAACGTATGTTACTAATTGTAGTTTGTACTTTTATCCTTCCCGTTTACTAATTTCCATATCCAATCTACAATTCTTACATTAAACCTACCTCTAAAAGCTCTTCTATGCTTATATTAGCATTTTCTCGCTTGTCGCAATCTGCTTAATAGTGCTTCAGAGAACCTTGTCCCCTTCCACAAAACTCGCACCTTCTCTCCTCACTCGCAAGCCAATATCTACTCCAAGGTTCTAAATTTCCGCACCTCGCCTTTGCCATCAAACTTTGGCTGTTTAGTTTTCCATCTTTCCTTAGATACTTTGGCCTCTGTCCCGTAAATAAATATCTATACCTACTGTTATATTTAGTCTCTCTTATTTGGTTAAATTGCACTTGTTCCTGATTTTCCCTATCCCTATTCACCAGTTCCAGAGTTACTCTATCACTCTCTCCTTTCAATCTCCTAATTCCTTCCTGACTATATCCGTTTCGTATGCCATACTCTATCTTTTCTTTACCATTTTTTGTCCTTCCCTGTTCCTTTTCGCTAAGACATTCTTTCACTAAATTCTTTCCTACTGCCTTTCTAATTCCCTCTTCAAACTTTAGAGCTTTCTTTCCTGCTTCTATTCTAATCTTTTCTCTTTTTGTTTCTGCTTATAATATATATCTTGGTGTTTCTCTGCCTAAACCTAGAATCCATCTCACAAATTTATATTGCACTCTTTCCAACTCCGCCCTTTCTTTCCACCCATATAGTTCCGCCCCATACAACATCACGCTCTTGACTAGACGATCAAACATAAATACCTTTCACTTGAAACAGTCTTTAAACTTTCTTTCCCCGATGCCCCAAACTTGCCGTATCAGTACGTTGGCTTTTTTAACCCTTTCTCTCACATGTTCTATCATGTCTCCATTTCTTTGAAATTTGACCCCTAAGTATGTAAAACTCTTGACTGACTCTATTTCCTCCCCTTTCCATAGCCATTTCGTCTTCTTTACCCTACCTCCTCCTTTGCTGAAGATCATTATTTTTGTTTTGGTCGTGTTCAAAATCAAGCTTCTCTTATCTAAAAATCAGTCCAATCTTCTTATCATTTCTTCCATTTCTTCTAACCTTTCTGCCAATAGCACTAAGTCGTCAGCATATGCTAGTGACCACACTTTTTCCTTGCCACATACTATGCCTCCCGCTTGGCCAGCCCTGAATTCTTTCTTTAAATCAGAGATGAAAATTGTAAACAACAGCGGGCTCAGAGGACATCCTTGTCTGACTCCGTCTGCTGTCCAAAACCGTCCTGATACCTTTCCGTTATACCTAATCGTATTCGACGTCTCTTCATGTAATTCTTTCGATCTTTCGATTAATCCTTTTCTTACTCCTCTCTGCTCCATGACTTTCCATAGCTTTGTCCTATTAACCTTATCAAAGGCCGCCTTCAAATCTACAAACAAAGCATACAATTTGCCCTTCTTTTTAATCGTCACCCTCTCCGCCAAATGTTGCAGGATATATACATTATCCATCGTGCTTCTTTGTTTCCTAAATCCCGCTTGAGAATCTGGTAAAATCCCTTTTTCCTCCACGTCGCGTTTTAGCCACTCGTTTAGGATGTTTGCGTAGATCTTGTACACCGAATTGAGTAATGTTATTCCTCTGTAATTTGTTACCTCTTCTTTATCCCCCTTTTTCAATAAAGGCACAATGACTCCATTTCTCCATTCGTCCGACAAACCACCACCTCTCCACACCTCTTTTATTATTTCGAAAACTTTCCTTTTCGCCTCATCTTCCATATGCACCCACGCCTCGCCTATTTTATCTTTCGTCTTCTCCGACAGCTTTTTTCTTCTTTATCTTCTTCATTACCCCTTCAATCTCACAGTCCGTTAGTTCGTCTTCTTCTTCGACTCCTACTCCTAACTGTCTCCTTTCCCCTTTATTCACTCTCTCCGTCTCACCTAGGAGTTCTACAGAGTGTTTTAACCACTCTCCCATCGTTATGGATGTTGCTCCTTCTGTATTTCTTTTCCTTTCTTAATTGATGTATGTCCAAACTTTCCCCTCTGTTTTTACATTTCTTATTTTCTCTATCTCTTCTTCCCTTTTATCCACCTTCTTCTTCTTACACATTTCTCGAAACTCTGCTTTGTTTCTCAAATACTCTTCTCTTGTTACTTTTCCTATCTTCCATTTTTTATACATTACCTTCACCTTTCTTTTTTCTCTATTGCACTGTTTGTCCCACCAAAATTTATGTCCTGGTTTTCTTCTTTTCCTCCTGACTACTCTTTTATCCATACTTTGCAAAACCGCTGCCTTTAATTCTTGCCAACCTGGCCTTTTATTTCCTTCAGCAAGCTGTATGTTCCTGATTTTACTTTTATATGTATTGCTTTACGCTTTCCCTTCCCCAGCAGAACACTTGTCGGACAGTTTCGGTCTCTTCCTCCCTTCCAACTATATCTGCTCTCGCCTGTAGTCTCGCTGTAACAACCAAAGGTTGGTGGTCAGATTCTATTCTGTCCTCCACCTTAAAATGTACTATTTCCTCTAGCCCCTTTTCATTACAGATCACATAATCTATTATCGTTGCTCCTCTGACACCTACATACGTTCATTCTCCTTCCTCATCTCCTGTAATATTGCCATTCGCTATGTGCCATCCTCTTTCCTCAACCATTTTTAGCAGTTGCTCTCCCTCATTATTTTTCGTTAGATTTTTCGAATTCCTCCTGTTGTCCGTCCTCCTCACTGTCTCACTGGTCTCTACCTTACCCTCTCTTCCTATTCTTGCATTCATATCCCCGCCTATTAACAGTATTTCTTCTTCCTCTTCTTTAATCACTTCTTCCATCGTCCTTGCTAATTTCTTCGACTGTTGACCATTGTAAACCGAAAAAATCCTCCATGTTCCATCTTCAATTTTTATCCTCCTTTCTACTAAACCCTCTATTTCGCTATTTCCACATTCTATGTCTAAGTTTTTCCTCACCGCTGTTATTATTCCCTCTCTCGCTCTATCTTTCCTATTTACCTTTTTTGCCCCTTGACACTTCCATACAAAATCCTTTGATAGGCTACTTTTAAACTTGTTTCAATTAGTTTCCTCCATCCACGTTTCTACCAGGCCTATACAATCAAACTTTTCCACATATTGCAAAAAACTTTGATCTTTCTTTCCTATTCCAGCTACATTCCAGAATAATACTTTCAATTTTCCTGCCTTCTCCCTGTCTAACACCCCCCCCCCCCCCATTTATTTGTCCACCTGGCTGAAAGTTTATTAAAAAACCTGACTAACCGGTACTGTTGCCCAACTTTCCTGTCATTGGGTCCATCTCTCATCCAACCTTATTTTTTGGTATCCTACTTTCACCTCCCTCCCTTTTCTTTTTTCTTCCCTAGCGATTGCTACTAGCTCGTTTTGAATTTCTCTCTCATGAATCGTTAAATCGTAATCTATAAAGACCTTTGTGCCTCTTAACCTATCTTTGTATCTCATGATCTCCTGCTTGTCCTCCCAACTTTCCAATCCCACTATTAATACACACCTTTCCTTCCTACCGATTTTTTTCACCCAACTTATCTTCCTTCTTACTTTTAATTCTTTCTCTAGAAAATCTCCAATTTGCGTTTTTTACATTTTCTTGCCGTATCTCTAGACCCTTTATTACTACATTATTTCTTCGTTCTATTTTTTCATGTTTTTCGAACCAACCTCTTATCTTTACCACTTCCCCACCCATCTCTTTTTCAACCTTATTAACCACTACTGCCTTAATATTTTCCTCCAATTCTCTTCCTTCCTGTTCTAAGTTCAAGTAGCTGTTTCCATCTCCCACTTTTGTTATCCGCTCTACTTTGCTTTCCACATCCATCATTCTTTTCTCCATTCCTTCTACTTTTAACTCCCATTCTATTTCTTTCTCCTTCATTTCTTTCCGAATTTCTTTCATTTCTTCCGTTATCCTATTATTATTTGTACACATTTCGTCTTTCAGACCTTTTATTTCTTCAACCAATCCTGCTAATACTTTCAATATTTCTTCATTGCCTGTGTTTTCCGCCGTGGCCTTCCTCCTGTCCTCCACTATCTCTTTCCTACCTCTGGTTATATATTCCTCCATTCTCTCCTTCTCTTTCTTGTGTTTCGCTGCTTTTTCGGCGTTTGTTGGGCGCCCATTTCTTGTGCTTTTCGTCTCCACCGCACTTTTCTCTAACGCTCCTGCTTTACCTACTGTTTCCTCTTCGTCCGAGCTCTCTTGTCCTGCTCTATGACCGTCGTTACCCATAACCTCTACCTATCAGAATTACGCTCCTATTAATACATTCATCAAGGGATCGTCGACAGTGATCAAAGAGCCGTAAGGAATCCCTTTTTCCCCGGGCAGCGTCACTAATAAATCGCGTGGACCATTCTCATTCGAACGACAACGCGGTAACGCAATGCGGATTGTTATTAATTCAATCGTTGCGGATTTGGTGGCGTGTGATTTATTATTCCCGTATCGATTATTTCATCAAAGCTGCTTTTATAATTTCCCCGAATAATACCGGCGGTATATAACCGCGATTTATGCCGCAAGGAATTCACGAGGGCGAATATTGACCTCCACCGGCGAACAATCCGCCCTCCCAGTAGGGTAAGGTTGCCCAAAATGACCCAATTTCCACGTTTTCGTACATTCAAAAGGATCTTTAATATTTTGTTCGTTAGTGATTTGTATGCTTATCAAGGTAGTTTTGGTGGACACTTAAATGTAGGTAAACATGTGTCATTTTACTTAAAATAAATAAAATAATTTTTTAGAAAAAAAATTTAACCGACTTCAAAAAAGGTACAGTGAAAAGTATGAAATAATTTCTAGTTAATTTATATGAATACGCACTAGCTCTAGATATAATTGCTTAAAAGTATGAGAAAATGCAGTGAAAAATGTGAAATAATTTCTATTTAAACTGCATTGTTATTCACCATCGTTTAATGAATTTAGTTAAATTATTAAACACATCATTTTAAATGCAATGCACCTTTTTCAGAGGCGGCGCAGATGTAAAAATTTTTTAATTCCGGTTTGGGTTAGCTTTTGGTAGAGGCAGCAATATTGAATGCTGTCAATGTATACATGTTTATTGTCTATGAGGAATTAATAGTTAATGTATATAGTATGTACACAGAAATATAGTGTGAGTAGATTTGGGGTTTTTTTGGAGGGGAGTGGTGGCCATATTGATTACTGCTAATGTATAAACTCTCCACATGGAAATACTGTATGAATAGGTTTGGAATAGTATTTGGTGGGGGCGGCGATATTGAATACTGTTAATGAATATGATGTCTAAAGCGGATATAGTAATAGCAATAATTAATGTCATATTTTTTGTTCCTCGAACAGAAAGTTAAACCAAGTTTAGCAATTTTGAATATACTTAATTCTAAATTTTGCGCCGCCTCCGAAAAAGAAGCATTGTATTTAATATAATGTATTTAATAATTTTACCACATTCATCAAATGATGGTGAATAACAATGCAGTATAAATAGAAATTATTTCACACTTTTCACTGCCTTTTTCCATACTTTTATATAGAGCTAGTGCGTATTCATATAAATTAACTAGAAATTATTTCATACTTTTCACTGTACCTTTTTTAAAGTCTGTTAAATTTTTTTTCTAAAAAATTATTTTATTTCACTCTTTTTAGTGGCAAATTATAACCAATAGGTTTCATGCAATAACAACAGTTATGAGCAATATGCAGGATGACCCAAAAAC
>NW_026535289.1:364193-436017 GCF_026225885.1 Hylaeus anthracinus | reverse complement strand
TACATGTCGAATTGAGTAACCCCCTCCTTTTCGAAGTCGGTTAAAAATAGGACAATACGGAACCCTTGCAGTTCCGTGTACGTATACAGTGATGTGGAGGTGTGTGAGTGCGCACGAGCGCATACAAGGCACGGGAGTCCCCTCCCTTAACGTATCGAGAACAAACATAGTGAATTTCATCGACCTCCGATGCGTGGAAGTGTTTTTTTACGAAGGGGGTTGAAAATTTGCAAGCTGTTCCACCCCCCTCCCCCACAAAAGGGCGCTTATGAGGAGCACGGTATGGCCGTTGGCATTTTCTGGATCAGGAAAGCCCAGAGAATGCATTGAGTCCAAAATCGAGACCATCGTCCAAAATTGTGGATTTAGAGAGGGTGGTGGATCCTGAGGGGTGTGTTTGTCCGAGAGCGATTTCAAGGGGTGCATTTTGTAGAGGGTGTCAAACAGAGTCGCCCTGAATGTTTTTTTAATTTTTTCAAGCCTTCCGTCACTTCTGGCACTTATAGAAGCCACGTTTTTCGATGCGCCCCCTTTTAAGGGGGTGAATTAACCCCTTCGCATCAACCCTCGCCCATGTAACTTTATACACGTCCAGAGGACACTACAAAACTACTCCTCACGGAGATTAATTCCAATCGGTTGAAAACTTTCATGTTTTTGAACCGTTTAAAAGTTTGTCCGCTAAGTTTTGATCGTTAGTGTATTTTCCACGACTGCATACCGTCCAGGCGCCAAGTGGTTGACCAGGAACGCGAACATGACATGATTCATGATGACGCTGCACAGAAGAATGCACGCAAATGTCGCGACGTACACCCACGCATCAAACAGAATTCGTGTGCTTATGCCGTACATCAAGTAGAATTAGTCAACTTTTATTGCAAATAGAGAATAAAGATTACAGATTAATTTGGAAGAACCAAAACATGTGAATCTTTCCACGAGCAGCTCAACGTCCTTTACTCTCGTTGTTTCTCAATGTGAGTGATATAGGTACACCCTCGTTCATAAATATGTGGACACTTGTCATCTAAAATGAATAATTAATATATACTGTAAATTATTACTCTACAATCTTTTGCTGCTAAATTCCACTTCGGATGTGTATTTCCAATTAGTAATATTTAATAACATTAAATTGTATATTATTAGAGTTTTAATTTAGACAGAAAAAATGTCCAACATATGAAAAACATTTACTTTGGATACAATGAAGAAATTAATGATTAGGGTGTCAAGATTGGTAAAAAAAATTTTGAGAGCACATAGCGGATACAATGATGAAAAGAAAATTGAATTCCTTCTATCATTATATCCTTATATCATTACTAACATTGTTGGGGTGGTTCTTGTGCCTGTGGAGGGAGAACGAGAGAGGGGAGAAAAGGAAGGGAGCGTTTCGTCCTGGGCCTGCTAGTAGACTCATCAGTAAAGCGTCCCACAGACTGCGCTGACGTGACGTGGGCCAACGTCACATCAGGCTTCGTGGGTCCATGTCAGACATGACGCCATTAAAAAATGAAAATACTAACCTCCGCAATTTTTATCAGAACTTTACGGAAATAACATCAGACGATTCCTGATATTTTTGCGATGAAAATGATACCACACATGACATAATTTGGACAATAATTAACGAAATTATATGAAAAATCTGATTGCATAATTGAAAAGTTATTTCGTTAAAAATAGTTCGATTTACGCGATGTGAGATATCATTTTAATCGGGAGAACACCAAGAATCCAATGCCATCACGGTCACGTGGATTCGATGAAGAATAAAGAATTCGATTTTATGAAAAATTGTGAGTCGATGGCCCGTTCGATTCTAGACCCTTGAGCGACCCCAGGTAGGCGCTCGGCCGAGAACAAAAGACGGGCAGTCCATCGTAAAATGATGAACTGCTGTACATAAAATGTTTATATTTTTCATCAGATTGTCGGTAAAATAATATCAATGGATTCCTTATGTTTTCCCGATAAAAATGATATCAAACATCACATCATTCGGATATTTTTTACCTGAAGAAGCAGCGAATACGTCAGCCTGTACTGCAAACATCACTCATCAAATCGCTAACACCTTTTTTCGTCAAACGGACAATAATATAAGAAATAATCTTACCTCATAGGAAACTGATTGAGCAATAAGATGCTTTGATCATAATAAAGAATAATTTGAATTAGAAGCTCAACCACTTTGTATAAAAAGGGTTAGCTTCTAAACATATAATAATCAATATGAATAATATTCTAAATTTTAATGTATATAAATTTACAGAAAGAAGAATATCTAATGAAATCAATTTCGTTAAAATTAAAATAAATATTGGTATAAATAAGTAAATTATTATATAAATCAATTTTTTCAATAAAAAAAATTCCTTATTCAATAATTTTACAAGATCTGGTAATAATCCAGTTAAATATAAATTATTTCATACTTTTCACTGCATTTTTTCGTACTTTTAAGCAATTATATTTAGAGCTGCTCATATAAATTAATGGTCATATAAATTCATATAAATTAACTAGAAATTCTTTTAATACTCTTTAGTGCAGTTTTAATGTTTTTGAAATTAGTTTATCTCTTAAAAATGGAAAACAGAATACTAGAAAACACCCGGTCTCCTGACGCCTTCCAACGCTCACGGAAAATCTAGTAGGTTTGATAATGCTCCTGACGCGTCAGAACGCATATTTCTTCAGATAGCATCAGCCTACTAACTACACCGTGTACCGTTAGATGGCGCGAGACCACGTCTTTCACGTCACGTCAACGTAATGTGAACGTCGGCACGCAAAACCCTATGTAAAATTTCATATCACGCGCGTCTTATAACGTGGGCCCACGCCTCGTCAGAGCAGTCTGTGGGACGCTTAAGGCTTGCTAGCAGACCCGTGCCTTAGACGCCGAGATATTTGGAGTTTAGTCGGGAAGCGCTTATATAGGAATGTTAGTCGGACCGAGTAGTTGTGAGAAACGCGTGGACCGCGTAATTTCCCTCTGGTGGTGAGGAACGGAGGTGCCACCACAAGATATTAAATAAATAATTGATAAAAGTATATATGTATACATGAGTGATATTCATTAATAGATTCGTAATTTCCTTTAAATATTTATTTCACTTGAGCAAGTGTCCATCTATTTATTAACATACGTGTACATACATATCAAATTGAGATTGGTATTTCTGAAAGCTTCGTAAAAAAAATTCTAATACATCATCAACTTCTTAGGATTAGAATAGTTTCCTTCGCCATATTTCTACAGAAACCTCGACACAGTTATTCTATTAATAACAATTACTATTATATAATGAATTGACAATAGTATAGTCCTTCGAACAGAACTCTCCATACACCCCAACACTATACAAAATTTTACTGCCACTTCATCAACATGACACTTTCCTATACGCTGCGCACAATATTTCCAAAAGTATTCGACTTATCGTACCTCAAACACAAACATTTATACCCAATCTTCAGCCCTGAAGAGGTCCCAAAACGCGACGGTACCAAACTGTCGAGTCATTCGAGTATTTCTCGTCTACCGACAATTTGAAACATGGTGTTTGTTGTTTTGATATTCGCCACTCAAACCCAGCTCTTCTTCCTTATGCCCTTTTTCATCGAATGCGAGCACGAAACTTTTCAGAGCGACTTTTCCGTTTGTCCGTACTCTCGTGACTCTTGTCTTGCTCGCTCGCGTGGAAATTCGTTGCATCCCCGCTGGGGCTGGGGAATGCGTGGGTGCATGCAGGGTGTGTGTGCCAGCATGGTCGCGACGCGTCCTTCGGGTACCAGGGACTATGGGAAAACAGTTACTGTGAACTCTCAGTGCATCCGTTTTCCCGGCCATGTACTTCCTTATATCCGAAATCTACTGTATTCCGTAATACGTCTGCACACGAATTCGTCCAACTTTTCTTTCGCCCACGCTTCCATGCCTCTCCTTCCGGTCGACGTGGCGCGAACCTCGTTGAAATAGGTTAATTACGAAAATCATGCGCTGTTTCCTGCCATATTTAGAATTTGAAATTTTCCTTCTGGTTCTTTTGTGTATATCCCCCTCAACTCTAGGAAACAACAGCGATGCCGATGTTTTTCTGCACGCGTACGCAAGTCACAGTTTTTACAGGTCGACGAGAACGCGATTAAGAAAAAATAAGATTTTGAAATGTGAATAATTGGGAATTTTATTTGACGAATTTAGACGTTTAGTGTGAATATTGTGTATGTGCGATGAAAATACATACATCGATTGTCTATTAGTGAAAACATTATATTTGTCTATTAGTGACAATATTATATTTCTTTTATTACTTATGTTAGGAAACTTTAAGAGCGCAAAGGTTTATTATCAGTATTGGAATGTTTTAATTTGATTACCTTTATTGAATTTTGAATAACGCGAAGCAAGTAGAGAATATGTTTTTAATTTAAAAAAAAAAATCCATAACCAAAGAGGTTGAAGATTTCCAATAATATTAACTTTGCATTGGAAATAATTTTTCTTAAAAAACCATAGATTCATTGTATTTCCATGAAAAACTAAATGCCTGTTAGAATAAATGCTCTTTTATATAAAAGAATCTTTTTTATAACGTGAAAATTATTAAAAAATTCTTACTTTGCCAGTTTCAAGTGGAAACGCTGACTTTTCGAAATACGAGAAACACAAGCGTATTCTTTGAAGCTTCCTCTGTGAAATCAGGTTACTGCTAGGGTGGGCGTTTTATAATTGACATCGTAATGAGCTGTTAACAGCCACGATGCGGCCCATTCCAGGTAATCGACCCACGCGCGCTCGGCTGACCATACTACTTTTATGCTATATTATTAGAATGAAGTCTACTAAACGAAATCAGCAGTTTTAATAATATTATTTTTACCTCTAAAGGAGTTCTACTAAAAGCATCGATATAATACTATCAACGAGAATATTTGGAATTTCCAATGCGTTTAATAAGACTTCTCATATAGCGTTCATATTTGTAATTTCGACGATAGACATATTTTATTAAGTTAGTTAAAATGTTCGTTCGGATCTTAACGCACAAATAAACAGCGATTTTTCTTAGATAAAGAAATACATTACTCTATCTAGAGTGCATAACATGTTATCCATTTTGTTCTATGATGTTTCCCCACCTTTTGGGCAATTTCATGATGCCAGGTTTGTAAAAGTTGTAGAATGAGTAGTGAAAAGTTGTAAATGAGTAGTTATATACAGAAAAAAGATATCCCCCAAAAAATCCTAAAAATCACACCTCTAGACGAGAATCTTCCCTTGGGAGGTGTCCATCTTGATAATAACGATATCTGAAGCCGCGCCTTGCTTTCTGGATTATATTGTGCGTGCGGCATAATGGGAATGAAGTGTCTGCGAGGAATAAAATTCTCTGGACAGAACGATGGTCCTGCGGAGGAATTTGATCGCGCCGACCGTCGAGAAATGAATAGTAAATAAGAACGAGAGGAATGCGAGATGGAAGTTTTGACGGTCCCCTCCCCAGGGCGGAAGCTGTTGATTTTTGTAGTTGGTCCAGAAAAATTTGCATTGACATGGAAAAGTGGAAAGAACAGGAACGTGTTAGTCGAGGATCGCGAGCATTGGACAATGTCACAGACAAATGCATCTGGTTCGTCCACGTTCTTAGCATTTCGAGCATCAAATGCAATATCGAGGATACGATCTGACCATGTACTGTGTTATACTTTGCACGGAGAATACATGGTAAATAGAATGCATTCACGGATGCATTCCACTCATACATTAATATACGTGTAAGACGGTAAAGCAGAAATGTTGTATGCCACGGTGAAACTAACGTTTACTGCCGTAAGAGCTGGAATTCGAACCAAATTCCAGCTGCGCGCGTTGGAACGAAATCTCAAAAATATTGTCAAGAGTGGTTTTTGGGACTTCAAAATACGATTTTACTTCCGTTGAAACTTCGAATTTAATGTTTGAAGTATCGTAAGTTACTTAGACTTCCACATTTGTACTATCATATGTAACTCCAAATGTAACATTCTTATTTTTATAAATAACTTTAATTATGATGTTCCTGCTTTCATATGTAAGATCAACTACTATATTCCTATTTATCTAATTAACTAATGAAATAGAATCGTGATAGGGCACCTCGACCGCCCTACCTATGTTTTGCGTGATACTACATTGCGTTGCAGATTGTCATATGTCTTTAACGGTAGCCGATGAAGCGTGGCTGCCTAAAAGGCAGTATTGTGGCGACCATTGAACAAATTATCTATATTTCTGAACCGATTACTTTCTTTCACCTAGAGTCCTACAATTTCAGAAGTGGGATTTAGTGGGATCTATTGAACATTCTGACATTATTGATTGATTAGTGAATATATTGTTGTATTGTGAATTGTGTAATTGAAAAGACAGTGTTAAAAATTTGAATATTGAAAAAGAACCCTATGTGATTTACGGAAGTTGTGAATTGATTGATGAGATAATTAAGTTACTTGCACGGAGTCGCCTAAATATTCAAAATATTGTGAAATTGTGATAGACTGTTTGAAGATGAAACCAGTTAGTTTAACATTGTCACAGTTAAAAGATAAATTAAGGGAGGTGGATTTACCAACGTCTGGTACAAAGGCAGAGCTGATACATCGACTGACGCAAGTTGACCGGGTCAGCCTGACCCGACTGGAAGCTGGATGCACGATAATGACGGTATCGTTAATGCAAATGCAGTTTGGAAGAATGTGGAAGGAGACGAACATATTGTTGTCGATGAGCATGGATTGTTAGAAACTGCTTCAGGAACATCGGGTAACGTAAATTTGTCAAATAAAGAGTAGGAATTATTGAAAAAGAAAAGAGAATTAATGCAAAGAGAAATTAAATTGTTTGAAAGAGAAAATCAACTTTTGTGTAATTCTGTATCGCCTGTAACAAACGCGTCAGAAATTCCTTCCGGCATTAATATAAAAAATATAAGCGAATTGTTAAGCGAGTTTGACGGATGTCGTTTCGCTTTTAATCATTGGGAATCTCAAGTAAAATTATTGCGCGATACATATAACTTGGACGACAACACAACGAAGGTACTAATTGGTACAAAATCGAAGAGCAAAGCTTTGAATTGGTTTCATTCTCGTCCTTACAATATTCGAATGGATACGACAAATTTGTTATTGGAAACGAAGGATATGTTTGATCATCGACCGAATAAGGTGTCATTGCGAAAACAATTTAAAACTACACTACCGGACAATCAAACCGGAACGATTTTTCAAATGCTCATAACTATGAGAGTTTTCAACCGATTTCGGTGAAACTTCGTGAGGAATAGTCTTCAACTGTCTTCTAGGTGTGTGCAAAGTTGCATTGGCGAGGATTGATGTAAAGGGGTTAATTCACCCCTTGAAAGACTAGTAAGTGGGTCGGACGGAGTCGGCATGCAGAAGCGCCTGGTGGTTAGGTAATCTGCCATTCTCTCGTTTTCCCTGCTTAGGCGTTTCTCACACGATCGCACCGCGCTCGTTTCGTGGCTTTCGCGGTCGATAATCGATTTACCGCTTAGGCAGTGGAAACGAAACGGGACCTTTTCGGCATTCATCCTTAACGTATCGAGAACAAACATGGCGAATTTCATCGCCCTCCGATGTGTGGAAGTGCTCCCTTACGAAGTGGGTTGAAAATTTGCGAGCTGTTGCCTATGGGGTGCACGGTATGAGTGATGGCATTTTCTGGATCAGGGGGATCCAGAGAATGCATTGAGCCCAAAATCGGGACCGTCGTCCAAAAATTGTGGATTTTAGAGGGGATGGGGGGTTGTGAGGAGTGGATTGGTCCGAGAGGGATTTCAAGGGGTGCATTTTGTAGAGGGCATCAAGGAGAGTCGGCCTTTAGGTTTTTTTGAATTTTTCAACCCCTTCCCTGGGCCCCTCCATCCCTGGTTTGTTTCAAAGAGGCGTTTTTCTACACCCTCCCCTTTAGGGGAGTGAATTAATCCCTTCACATCAACCCTCGCCAATGCAACTTTGCACACACCCAGAAGAAACTTGAACACTATTTCCCACGAAGTTTCACCGAAATCGGTTGAAAACTCTCATAGTTATGAGCATTTGAAAAATCGTTCCGGTTTGATTGTCCGGTAGTGTAGAATGTGGACACTAGACGAAACATTTAGTGACTATTGCCATTCAAAGATTATTCTTGCGAATAAAGTATCAACAGATAAAGACCAAATTATCGATCATATAATTGATGGAATTCGTGACCCTAGTTTGAGAAATATGGCGAGAATATAATGTTTCAAGCCTACATCGGCGTTGCTAACGGCGTTCGAAAACATTAACATCGCGGATTCGGCACGTGTACGGAAGGAGTCAAGGCCAGGCGATGTAAAGGAAAATAAAACATCATCAAAGGAAATCAAGACGATGGAGAAGGTTCTACAATGTTACAATCGTAGTAAATTTGGACATTATGCTAAAGACTGTAAGGAACCTAAAAAACGAGAGAAAGAATCTTGTTTTAAACATGGTGAGCTAGGCCATACGATCCTAAATTGTACGAAACACCAAAGATTTCAGGTAAATTGCATTGGTAATTCTTCTTCGGATTTAAGCGAATTCAAAAAATTGTTAAAAATAAGAGTTTCTGATTCTAGATTTAAATGCGAATTTGAAATTGAAGGTCTATTTGATACCGGAAGTCCAATTACTCTTATTAAAAAAAATTTATTTCGAGATATATAATGCGACGGGACAGAACTTTTCTGCCCGTCACGAAGGCACCCTGACCTCGGAGGGTCCTCGCTCCCTCCTCGCCCGAACACGCCGAGGTGGTCCGCGACACAGGGTGGAGGGATACGTGGCCCGCGGCCCAGTAGGGACCCCCCTTCTTACGCCCCCTCATGCTCGCGACCCACGCGAGTCCTCTCGCGAGCGCGGCAAGTCGCCGATCGCGGTGTCCTCCACCCAAGGATCCCGGTGTGGCCACCACCAAGAGGACTGACCACCCTCGGGAAGGATACCGCTGCCATCGCCCCTCGAAGCTGCCACGAGGGGAAGCCTGGAGATGCCATGGTGGTGGCACACCGTGAGGAGCTCCTACAGCTCCTGGGTGGGGAGAACCGCGAGCCGGCGACGAGAAGAGCGCGATTTTGGTGACGAGGCAATTAACGATTGAGCCGCAAGACGAGCGACACGTGAGCGAGCGCCCCGGTTTTTTCTTCCGATTAAGAAAAGTCTTTTGCGAGTTGCGCGAGTGTGTTGGGTGAGCCTCCACGCAGCCCCCCCCCCCCACACAGAGGACCGTTTGAGGATTTTGGACAGAGGCCGGTCAACTCCAAGTAGGGCCCAAGTGTTGGGGTTTCCCTTTTGCGTGAGTGTGTATGAGAGCGGACCCAGTGTGCGTGTCCGTGAGTGTGCTCCGGAGCACCTTTTCGTCCGCGACAGGACCACCACCGGAGGCGAGAACCCTTGGAGTTCCCTCCGTTCGTTTCGCGTATCTCCCGCGTGGCCTTGCGCGGTTTGAGATCGCACGCGTTTTGAAGGAAAAGGCTCTTTCGAAACGCGCTGCAGTTAATTTCCGGCGTAATACTTTTTGGTTTGTATTTTTTTTTCTAGGGCGGATTCTCTGTTTGGGAGGCCCCCGTAGGATTAAGTCGCGTCGGTTCTAGAATTCTATTGCGAATTCCGCGTCGCGTTTCCTTTTCGGCGGGTAGTCGCCACACCTTCTTCCTTTGCGGCGTGTGTGTGCCGCGGAATTCCCCCCTTTTGTTTTCGGCTAAATAAAGCCAAATTTCACTTTCATAGATCAGAGTTTCCCTTATTTCTCTTTGTCTTTTCCGACCTCCTCTGACCCCGCTCTCCGCTTGAGCAGCCGGAAGGGCGAAGATAACGGACCCGTGTTTTTGCACTGGCGCCCAGATTCCCTTAGGAATAAATAAATTTTGTCTGTGGAAATTGTGCGACCGAGCGTGTCGAATAGCGGCTTTCCCGGCCATCCACGCCTGGTTCCGTGACAATAATTAACACAGAATTTAGTAGCTATAGTAAATATCAAGGAATCAATAATAGTAGTTTAGTTATCCTTGGAATTGTATCAATAGATATTTTGATTATGAGAAGCAGGAATTAGAAAAAATATTTGATAGATTGCTTTCCAAAGGTACAATTAAACCAAATGAATCAGAGTTTGCATCGCCAATTGTTTTGGTTAAAAAGAAAACGGGAGAACTACGAATGTGCGTTGATTTTCGCGCATTCAACAAAATTATAATGCGAGACAATTTTCCATTGCCAGTTATAGAAGACCAATTAGATATTCTGCGTGGAAAAAAAATATTTCACATTATTAGATCTGAAAGACGGCTTTCATCATATTCATATGGATAAAGATTCGATTAAATATACGTCTTTTGTGACACCACTTGGACAGTTTGAATATGTTAAGATGCCGTTTGGCTTAAAATCAGCGCTACAGAAATTTTAACGTCATATTCATAATGTATTTATAGATTTGATTAAAGCGGGTGATATAGTTGTATATATCGATGACATATTAATAGCTAGTACAACTCTTGAGCATCATATGGAAATATTGAAACGAGTTTTTAAATTGTTGGTAGATAATCATTTAGAATTAAGGTTAGATAAGTGTAGATTTTTATGTCATGAAATAGAGTATTTGGGATATTTTGTGACTCGTGATGGCATTAGCCCAACAAAAAGTGGCACTGCAGCCGTATTAATCTTTCCTATTCCTCAAAATGTTCGCAGTGTTCAAAGTTTCGTGGGATTATGCTCATATTTTAGAAAGTTTATCGAAGGTTTTTTTATAATTGCTAAGCCATTATATGAATTGATGGAAAAGAATGCCATTTTTAAATTTGGCGAAGAAGAATCGAAATCTTTTGAATTATTAAAATCAAAATTAGTTTCCAGCTCATTATTAGCTATATATAGTCTGAAGGATTGAACTGAGTTGCATTGCGATGCGAGCTCCATTGGATTTGGTGCCGTTCTCTTGCAGTATAAAGATGATTTAAAATTGCATCCGATAATGTATTTTTCCAAAAGAACTACTGAAACGGAAAGTAAATATCACAGTTTCGAATTAGAGGCATTATCTATTATATACGCGTGAAGACGATGTAGGAATTATTTACAAGGAATCAACTTTAAAATAGTAACTGATTGTAATGCATTAAAGATGACTTTAAACAAAAAAGATATAAATCCTAGAATAGCCAGATGGGCGTTAGCATTTCAACAATATGATTATGTACTTGAACACCGAATTGGCGAGCGTATGAAACACGTTGATCCACTCAGTCGTGTTACCAATATTTTTGTAATTAAAAGCAATCCCTTTGAAGTTGACTTATCATTAATGCACAATCAAGATCCAGAGATTAAAAAGCTTAAAGAACAACTTAAACAAAGCGAAGATAAATATTTTGAAATCCGTAACGGCTTGTTTTATCGAAAAAATAATAATGAGCTTTTATTTTATGTTCCAAAGAATATGATAAACAATATAATTTATAGATATCACGATGAGATGGGACACATGGGTATTGATAAGACAATAAGTAATATGAAATGTAATTATTGGTTTACGAACATGAAAGAAAGGGTCACAACACATATAAAGAATTGCTTAAAATGTATTACAATTTCACCAAGTTCCGGAAAAGTTGAGCGATTCCTGTACAATATTCCTAAGGGAAATGTTCCATTTACTACGTTACATTATAGATCATTGCGGTCCAATTGATCATCGATGTAAATTGAAGAGATATATTTTTTTAGTGGTAGATGCGTTCACCAAATTTGTTAAATTGTTTTCGACTAAATCTACATCAAGGAAGGAAGCAATTTTATGTTTAAATGAATATTTTTTATATTTTGTAATACCTAAAGTTATTTGTCTCAGACAGAGGTAGTGCGTTTACTTCGAATGAGTTTGAATCCTTTTTAACTGAATATGATATTAAACACATAAAAACTGCGACCGGTTCACCTCAAGCCAATGGTCAAATTAACTGACAGTAACGATGGTAAATATTGGTATAGAATATTGTCAGATGTCGAATATGTTTTAAATAATACCATTAGCAAATCAACCGGAGAAACTCCATCCAAATTGTTGTTTGAAGTGAATCAGTGAATTGTCGATCATTTAAAGGAATATTTAGAGGAACAGGTTGAAAATAAAAACAGAAATTTGAAAACTATAAGAAACGGTGCTGCTGATAAAATTAAAAAATGTCAAAACTATTATGAGAAAGCAATCCATATATGTTCAGTTTGATTTGAGCGCCGCGATGTACGTCGTAGACTATCGTGTCTTTTGTTCCTTACTCTACGCACGTCCTCGCGACGTTCGTTTAGGTTAGTCCGCATCATGAGCTGTTACCATTAACATGTGCTCGATATATATGTATGTATTCATATTCTTGTTAATTAAATAAAATAAAAAAAAAAAAAATAAATGAATAAGCGTAAGAAGGGCTCCTCAGACGACGAAGAAGGCGCTAGCGACGACGATGCTAGTGACGAAGAGTACAGCCCAAAGAAACCAAAAGTTACTCCCAAGAAAAGTATGCATACAAAATATACTTGTCCAACTTACGTGGTGTTATAATCCTGTCAGGTTATGGGCCCAGAACGCCCTTTAAGCAATATAAGGAAAAAGTATAAGAAAATTAAAGTTTCGAAGTGTTTTATGCGGAAAAACGTGCACTAACATGGCCGCGTCTAATATGTTCTCGAACATCGAGAAATTAACAGAACACAATTACGATTTGTGGAAAGTGCAAATTAAAAGTATATTGATATACAACGACTTGTGGCCATACGTCAACGGTAGTGAGGTGAAACCCGAAGAAAACCCTCAAGAATGGATAAAAAAAGGACGGAAAGGCCCTGGCACTGATAAATTTAAGTGTTACGTATAACCAGCTCCTTCACATCAAAAAGGCGAATACATCAAAGGAGGCATGGGACAAGTTGAAAATCGTTTTTGAATCCCGCGGACAGGTAAGAAAGGCGACTCTCTGTAAAGAACTTTTACGAATGGAAAGGAAACCAGGTACGACTATTGTTCAATATCTAAACGAATTTTCCGAAAAAGCCGATCAAGTCAAGGAAGCCGGTATCGAAATTTCGGACGAATTATTGTCCATAATGCTGTTGATTTCGCTAGTGAGGGAATTCGAAAACTTTAGCATCGCTATTGAATGGCGAGACGATATACCTACGTTAGACAATCTTACGGCGAAGATAAAGGAAGAAGAGGCTAGACAGAATGAGCGCGATATAAAGTCAGGCGAGAATGAAAAGAAAAGTGATGCGTTACATGTAAAAGACAATTTTGATAAAAAAAAATATTCACGAGCGTACGAAAAAAACAATAAAGCGAAACCGCGAAAGTTTAATGGTAAATGCTTCAATTGCGGACGATATGGACATAAAAATACAGAATGTAGATTAAAACCAACGGAAAAACGCGAAAATTCGTATCAATTAAGCGAAGCGATGACTGCGATCGCGTATAATACGGAACCGGTTAAAAAGTCGAGCGTATGGTGCCTCGATAGCGGCGCGACGAGGCATATGTGTAACGAAAGAAGAAAATTTGAGATTGTAAATAATGAAGAGCAATATAAAGTTTATACAGCCGCTGATCAATGTGTGGAATCAACCGGTATAGGTAACGTAAATTTAAATGCGAAAATAGGTAGATGCTCGCCAAAATGTATCAAATTAGAGAATACATTGTATGTACCAGGTTTACGGAATAACCTTTTGTCAGTTTCTCGTGCCACATATCGTGGGTATTCAGTGACGTTCGAAAAAAATCGCGCGACGGTTAGAAATAAAAATAATGTAAAAGTTCTGGCAGCTACAAAGCGAGATCAGTTATATATTATAGACGAAAAAAATGAACGGGCAATGCAAACAAATTATGATATTAATGAAAATCTAATGAGATGGCATGAAAGATACGGACATATTAATTTTAACGATCTGAAAAATATGAGAAATGGCAAAATGGTCGATGGTATGAATTTTGCAACACAGTCAACTAATTTAAATTGTGAGATTTGCGCTAAGTGTAAAATTCATGTACTACCGTTTAGAAGATCCGAAAATCGTGAGAAAGGGCCACTCGACTTAATTCATTCAGACATTTGCGGACCTATGAGATGCGAATTTTTAACATTTATTGACGACTATTCGCGATATACTCAAACGGTACCGCTTAGGAACCGATCGGATATACTTCAAGCGTTCAAAGATTTTAAAAGAAAAGCTGAAAGACAAACGGGTCGTAAAATCAAAAAAAATCCGCACGGATAATGCGAAAGAATTTATTTCAAAGGAATTTGGAAACTTTCTTAAAGAAGAGGGAATCGTCCATCAATTAAGTATCGAGTATACGCCACAGCAAAACGGCGTGGCGAAACGCGCTAACCGTACGCTAGTGGAAATGGCAAGGTGTCTTATAACACAAGCGAATTTACCCAACTCGCTATGGGCTGAAGCCATTAATACAGCGACATATTTGCGGAATAGGAGTGCAACAAAGGCGCTTGATGGAATAACCCCATACGAAGCATGGACACGACGGATACCGTTCGTAGGTTTTTTCCGAATTATTGGAAGCAAGGCAATTGCGTTATACAAGGGGCCAAGTAGGGGTAAGTTTCAACCAAAGAGCGATGAGTACATATTAATAGGATACTCAGAAGAATCAAAGGGATACCGTCTATAGCAAAGAGGGACGAGAAAAGTAATCAAAGCCCGAGATGTCAAATTTTTTGAAACTCTTACAGGTCAAGGACAGCAAAATGAGTTGTTTATTTTCCCTGATCCTACTGGCGAAGAACAAGATGATAAGAAGCAGGAATCGCAAGAAGTAGATATTGAAAATAAGGACCCGGACCAACCATCGGATGAAGATGAGATAAATGAAAATCAAGATAAAACACAAAATTGTTTGATAAAACGTGCACCCGGTCGCCCAAGGATTGAGAGAACGGGCCAACGAGGAAGACCCAAAAAATTATATCGGCTACACAACGTTGAAGATTTTGACCCGATATTTGTGTCAGACGTCTTAAGTCGGTCGGACAAAGATGCATGACTACAGGCAATGGAAATCGAGTATAAAAATTTGCTAAATAACAAAACATGGGAA
Organism: Hylaeus anthracinus; assembly: GCF_026225885.1. Classification (NCBI taxonomy): domain Eukaryota; kingdom Metazoa; phylum Arthropoda; class Insecta; order Hymenoptera; family Colletidae; genus Hylaeus; species Hylaeus anthracinus. The sequence goes on along the minus strand of NW_026535289.1, from coordinate 420,806 downwards.
CTTGTACCCTGACCAGCAAATAAAAAAGTCTTGACGAGCAGATGGGTTTTCAAAAGGAAAATTACTCTAGAAGGGGAAATTGAAAAGTACAAGGCCAGACTCGTCGCGCGTGGACACACGCAAAAATTTGGTATTGATTATACTGAAGTATTTGCTCCAGTGGCCAGATATGAAACTATTCGCACCTTACTCGCTGCATCTGTGCAAGAGAAAATGCACGTTCATCAAATGGATGTCGTGGCAGCATATATAGAGAACGAACTAATTAAAGAAGCATATATGAAGCAACCGGAAATGTTTGTTCGTCAAGGACTCGAAGAAAAGGTGTGCAAATTATTAAAACCACTATACGGTCTAAAACAGTCTGGACGCCAATGGTATAAAAAATTAGACAGCTTCATATTAAGTAGTGGAGGCAGGCGCACAACTGCAGATCCATGCGTATATGTGTTCGGAGCGGAAGAAAACCGTGTAATTCTTATTATTTATGTCGATGACATAATTTTAGCATCTAGAAAAATAGAAAAACTCGAAGCGATTAAGTCTAAATTAAAATTAACGTTTAAAATGAAAGATCTGGGGCCAGCGAAAAATGTATTAGGGATTAGCATTAAACGCGATGAAGAAACAGGATAAATTCGACTATCCCAGAAGCGATACATTAAAGAGACAATTGAAAGATTCGGTATGCAGGAAGCAAAAAGTGTGTCAACTCCAATCGAATCAAATACGAAAATTACAACGGAGATGTGCCCACAGACGCCTGAAGAAATACACGAAATGAAACATAAACCGTACCGAGAATTAATTGGTGTGCTAATTCATCTTGCAAATGCCACACGTCCTGATATCGCTTTTGCAGCCGCTACAGTAAGTCGATTCTGCATTAACCCAGGAAAAATGCATTGGATCCTCGCGAAACGTGTACTTCGCTATCTTAAAGCGACATCGAAATATTGTATTACATATGTAAGAAACAACGAAAAATTAAATTATCTATTAGTGTTATCGGGCGGTCCAATAAGTTGGAAAAGCGTAAAGCAATCGTCAGTCGCTCTATCTACGATGGAGGCTGAATACACCGCCCTTGCTGAAGTGTCACGAGCAGTTATCTATGTTAAAAGACTGTTAAATCACATGGACTTTAAAGAACTCATAAGTGACCCGATTAATGTTTATTGCGATAAACCAAGCGCTATTGAAGTATAAAAAAATGCAGTTTTCCATAAAAGGAGCAAACATATTGATATCAGATTTCATTTTACGCGTGAGTTAGTGGAAAACAATGAAATAATCGTACATTATTTAAGCACGGACTCTATGTTAGCCGACATTCTTACTAAGGCGTTAACCAAAGCGAAGCATGAGCGTTGCGTTGAAATGTTGAACCTATGTTCAAAATAATGTTTAATTTTAGTTAATACTCATATTCACAATAATGTTTAGTTTCAGTTAGTTTAGAGAACACATATCGATAGAGGAGGTGTGAGAAAGCAATCCATATGTGTTCAGTTTGATTTAAGCGCCGCGATGTACGTCGTAGACTATCGCGTCTTTTGTTCCTTACTCTACGCACGTCCTCGCGACGTTCGTTTAGGTTAGTCCGCATCACGAGCTGTTACCATTAACATATGTATCGAGCACATGTTAATGGTAACAGCTCGTGATGCGGACTAACGGTGATGCGGTTCTTTTCTTTTCTTATCAACATAAATTTTGTTATAGTTGACAGTTTTGTTATAGTTAATTATATATATGTATAATTAAATATAATTAAATATACTTATCCAACTTAGGTGGTGTTATAATCCTGTCAACTATAACAAAATTTATGTTGATAAGAAAAGAAAAGAACCACATGATTATGAAGTTGATGACTATGTAATGTTGTGTAATTTTGAAAATACTCCTAACATTTGTAAAAAATGAATACCGAGGTCGACCGCCCTACGTATGTTTTGCTTGATACTGCACTGCGTTGCAGATTGTCATATGTCTTTAACGGTAGCCGATAAAGCGTGGCTGCCTAAAAGGTAGTACTGTAGTGACCATTGAAGATCATTAAATTATCTATATTTCTGAACCGATCACTTTCTTTCACCTAGAGTCCTACACTAATTACTGTATTTTATTACTTATTTTCATAAATAACTTCATTTTAACATTCGTACTGACGTAAGTAACTTGATCTTTAATATTACTTTTTTAATCAATATTTTTAATTATAATGTTCTTGCTTTCATATGTAACCTCAACTACTGTATTCCTGTTTCTCTAATTAACTCCAAACTAATTATTTTATGTAATTACTTATTTTCATAAACAATTTTCATTTTAATATTCGTACTATCATCAGCAACTTCACGTTTAACGTTTGTACTATTACAAATAACTTCAATTTCAATATTCCTGTCTACATGAATGATTTTAATTATAATATTCCCAACTTCAACTTTAACATTCCTCAATACTTTCAGAAATAAAATTAGTTTTAACATTACTGAGTAAAAGTTACTCATAGACAAAATTATTCATAGAGATTAATTATATAAAGATTAATTATATAAAGATTATTAATACAGTGATTATTGATTATTTTTACCTTATTGTATGCGTGTAATACATTAATTTTGTTAGTAATTAATAATGTACTTAATTAAGAAATGCCTTCTCAAATATTTTATTTAAGGAAATTTTCCATGATTATGACTATGGCCTTTTTTAATGTTTACAAAATCGGACATATATTTATTTAAATAATTATAAAGAATTTTATCTTTCTTCGCATGTATTTGAATTATTCTTCTAGTAAAAAAAATTCTGATTGTAATAGTTTTAGCATTGAAGAGCGCTATAAATCATAATGATTAAATCATGAAACAAAATGATTAGGAAAATATCATTAACTTATCATTTTTCACCAAACAACGATTAGAACTGTAACTACATTCATGTTTAAATTTATTCGTATCAATTAATTAATTATTTGAAGTTTGATAACTTTTTCGAGGACGTGAATCCTAACAACATGATTTTTTTACCATTCAAATAATTCGAAAGAGGAAAAACATGCATCCATAAGTCGACTTTCGTTGTCGTTCCCTCGCATCAGATTTGCCAATGCTATATTATTTCCTTGACGTTCAATAGGTGGCGATATTGTGCAAAAGCTCACGCATTAGTATTCGCTCCTTACACATTTGTGTAACCGAACACCTCGTATCGGCTCATTTGCATGCGAACTATCAACCTGCTATTAAGATCAATACCGATTCAAATGCGGTCAAGTACCTTTCGCGTATCCGTCGATGATATAATATATGAGTATTCACCGGAGCCAATGAAGAATCCGCTCGATTCGTGTATTCGCTAATCAAAGAGCTTCGGTAATTATGGCAAGTTTGAAGAATTGTTTCTATACAGTTTTTTCAAACTACGGAAAATGTAGTTGAATTTCTTGATGCATTCATTTCTCTTTAAAATCATGGTTAGAGTAGCTTGCAATGTAAATAAAAAATAATTAAAACCTAAATTGTATTTTTGCTATTTCTGTTATTTTATGTTATGATTTTTTCAAATATAATGAAGTTTAAATGTTGAAACGTTAAGATAAATTCGATTATTTTAATGTATTTAAATTATTCAAGGAATATATTAAAAATGACAAATGCAAATATTTAAAACTATTGAAAATGAAGCTTAATTTATTAATGGCGTTGGATGTGATTATAGCAAATAACGTATTAGTTTTTTTCAATGTATTCAACCAATCATTTGTGATTGTGCCTCTATTTATCTCTTCGTCTATATTTTGTAGGTGTGTTAAACCTTAAATAAATTTTTTTTTCATAAAGAGAATCATTAATCCTTCAATTGCATAAGTAGTCCTAACATTGTAAAATATGTAACCCATGAATTTCTAGAATACATTCGTGACATGTGAAGTTTTTGTCAGATTATCAATTCAAAGATTAAACCATTATTTACTAAATATATTTCGTTACACGTTGTGTATAAATTTCGATATGAACATTCTATTCTGCATATGTTGAGTCGCATAAATCGCTATGGAATGATAGCGAAATATCTCTAATACGTAGAATGTGTTAAAATATACAGAATTTTGCATATATTGTAAAATCCGCAATGAACAAAGTTCATGCAATAATCAGAGTAACCAATGCAATGGGAAACTCCGATTACACATTATAATTCCATTACATATTATGGTCGTTATTAAAGCAAGAAACATAACTGTACAGTACAAGCGTTATTTTTCAATATTATATTATTTTAATATACTGTAGGTAAAAAAGTATTCGTACACATAGTTTCGTTGCAATAAAGTTATACAAATAAGCGATACACAAACAAAAGCTATTTCAATTAACTGGCTACCGTGTACAGAGATTATATGCAAATTAATAATTTTTCAACTCATAATTTCATTATGGCTACAATTGGCAGTTACTTTCTCTTCAGATTTTATTCGTTGCTAATCATTTTTTCCATTTACAATAACGGTAAACTTACCCCAACTCATTAAACAAGAATTATTTGGTTGTATGAATTAGCCTATACGTACCTGCAAAAAAATTAAATAAACATTATTAGAATCAAATAGCATATTATTAACGTAAAAACAGTAAATCCAGTGAAATATAGTAAATCTAAAAAATCATGTGTTAAATAACACAGACTGTTCACATTTATTCGATATTAAATATGAATATTTCCATATTATTTTAGGAAATATGTTTTGCATATGTTTTGTGCGTGGTTTCCATATTACTATACCTACCATTCAAATTCAAATAATCTAGTATATACGATCGGAAGCTTTATAGAACAGAAATCTTTCTTCATAATGGTTAAACGTCACTAATCATATGATGTTACATATAAGATGTAATAATACAAAGTTACAAAATTTTAATACAAAAATAATAAAAAAGATCGACACCCAGACTCGTCTCATTCTCAAATTATAAGATTAAATGAATTATAACAATTGGATAAACTACATATCATTACAAGAAAAGAGTAATACCTGTCTCAAAGAGAACAAAATGAAACCATTTATCTAGAGACGCGGTATCGTCTCGACGCCAAGTTCATGAAATATTATAAAGCCACCCCGTATATAACGTGGCGCTACCGCGTATCTTTTACAGGAGAGATGGTCCATTTTAACCTAACTTGAAACTTCTTTCATTAATATCTCATCACGGCTGCAATATTTTCTAAATTTAAACACATTTTTCTCATGTAAATCGCATATAAGCTTTCGAATAAAACCAAAATCAATCAAATCGGTACACGTACAACAGCGATATCGTAATATCATGTCACGATTCATCCAAAAATGGTACCGTCTTATACTTTCCCAGTCGATTTTTCGTCAACACTTAGCCAATAGGAGACAAGGCCGTTCGTCGATTCGTCGATTCTTAGAATCAGTCGGCAAGTCTCGTCGGCCGCCATAAGAAATACTTGTGTATATCGTTTGACAGATATAGGTTAGTATCGTTTGACAGGTTCGTTTGACAGCTATAGGTTAAAGTGGGGAATAGCTGGATGCAGGTTATTAAGATAGAAGAAAAAAATGTCACCAGATACTCCAAGAAATAATGCACAAGAGACAGTAATGTTGCCTTGTAATACGTGTGTGCACACAATAAAACCATAATACTAGTTTTACCAGTACAACATTTTTTACCTATTAAACAAGAAGAGGAGTATATAACATCATCAATAAAAGAGTAAGTAAAATCCAAAATTAAAAGTAGCTAGTGTTTATCATTATTTGATAAGTAGTTTTGTGCACTTAAAGTATATGTACTAGCATTGTAAATTCTTGTGCATTTTCTGTTTCCACAGGCTTTGATTGATCTAAGCAGCTACAGTCATTCCAATAAGAGGAATTAAAGGGATGAATTGCTTGTTTCATGGAGCAAATAATTTGCGGACGAAGCAACAATATTTTGATGCTCTCCAAAAATAAGAGCTGCAGCTGTGAAATTCTAATATTTTATCTGAGTGAAGGATGTCTGGTAGTAATTATTACAGTACCACAAGAAGAATCTTGCAAGTATTACAGGAAATACGATAAAGTTTTACAGGTATATTGAAATTGGCCAGTTAAAATATGCTACGACCTGACAAAGTGTACAATGGAAGGAACTAAGTGATCTGTATATAATGTTTGTATGAAAATTATGATTTCTATTTTTATTTTAAGCTCTACGTTAACTTGCAACTAACATATGGTTTGTATGTTTTACAGATAATTGAAGCATGAGATGATGCGGTGTATATAACAAATTTGCTGGTATTTATATTAATTCATGAATTGAATGAATAAATGTTTATAATTAATAAATTAATATCATATGAAATATATATATTCACTTTCTTTACTCCCTCTCCTATTCTTTTCCACTATTCAATTAAAAAACTTAGGAGTCTATGTATATAAATCACAAAACTAAAAAATTCATCTTTTCATATTATTTCATATGGGTTATTTTAGATTATACATATTAAAAATGTTATAGGTATACAGTGGACAAATTTTAGATTAAAGATATTAAAAATATTAAAGATACATTAACAAATAGTGGATCTCTTTTTTAATTTTCTCACTTTATCTTTAACATTTAAATGTCTTGAAACAAGACTTTCTGCCATGCGTTCTGCATACTTATGAACTTAATTCTAATACAATAAATTGTGCATTACAAATAGTAGACATATTTTTCCTACTTCTCACTTCATCTTTAATATTTCAATTTCTTGCAACCATAAGCTGTTTCAGACACCATGAACTCTACACAAAGTACTATATACATATAATATAAAAATTATTTAAAGTCATTCACTATGCAAATTATCTTTGTAAAAGGAAGTGAGATCTCATAAAAAACTTGAAAAGAGTAAAAACATTGCATCAAGTACATGAAAAAGTGGAAGACTCAAGGAGTTATCATAAAAAAATAGAAGATTCCCATAAAAAAACTACAAGAAAGTAGACAAAAATGTGAAATCGAAATGAGCTGCCAGTACATGAAAGTCCTTTCCAATAAAGTGCAAAGGCGACACTGTGATACAACTGTCACTATACAGTGATACACTGTACAACTGTACACTGTGACACTTGTGATACAATGTAAAATTCGGTGGTTTCCAACTATGCGCAGCTAAAATGCTGTGTTCAACAGTATGGACGTTCAGATCCTAATGACAATTCATGTAAAGTGACTGCTCCGCACTTTGGCGGTAAAATGAAATAGCCAAATGGCGTATCTGCCACAAATTGAGACTGTTTAGAAATTTGTCTAGATTTCTGCGGCCTGGAAGTCAAATGCTTGGCGTGGCCAGTCAAGGCATTCTTAGATTATCAGTACCCACACTTTCTCTCTCACAGACTTTCAGATAATTTGTCAATTAAAAACTCTGACAATATTATGAGTACACTTTCATTGTATTGGGTTTTAAAATAATTCTTATTCATCGACACCTTGACGTTGCTTGGCCACGCCAATCATTTGACTTCCAGGCCGCAGAAATCTAGGTGTTCCGTTCCACGGACCATCTGGTCGAGGATTTCGAAAGTCTGTTTATGACGGGACCGTTAAGTAGTCGTTTTTGAGTCGACATTTTGAGCCGTTTTAATAATTTAGTTTAGTCGATGACCCTGCCATAATGTTAAAGTTTTAATTTGCTTCGTCTTCAACGGCCGCTTTCCTATCATAAACTCGGTCTTTCCGAAAGGTGGCTTTGGCACGGTCACGTTCGGACTCAACGGTACTTTCGGTACGCCACATGTTCACCCGGAGGAAAGGCCCCGGCATCTCCGGACTTTCGAGGTCTTCCCGCTACCGACCGAGTCCCACCCTTCCTAAACGTAGACGCTCTAAGGGAGCTAGAAAGGGTGGGGCCAATGCACACGGGGACACGCTGATTGGTAATTTTCCAATTTTGCAAAAACCAATCAGCGTGTGACCTGAGACTCCGACACCGTCGCGGGAGTTAAGACGACAGCGAGTCGTCACTTTGCAAACACACGTCGAACAGTCACTTCGCTTCGAAAACACACGTCGCATAGACACTTCGGAAAGTCACCAAAGAGACTTCGTCAAATATTCCGTCGCGATCGTTCAAACAGACGGAACTTTCTCTGGTTATAAAAAACCAGAGTCGAAACAGTTGTTTACGGATTAATACATATACGGAAACAACGCGTCGCGGTAATCAACGAGTCCGAAGGATAGGCCAAGAGTTACAACCTCGGCCGAGGAATTCAATCCGCGTTGAATTATCGTGACGGGCAATCGGTTGACGCGAGATTGCCACGGAACACTAGGCAAATTTCTGAACAGTCTCAATTTGTGGCAGATACGCCATTTAGCTACTTCTTTTTACCGCCAAAGTGCGGAGCAGTCACTTTACATAAAGTGTCATTAGGATCTAAACGTCCGCACTGTTGAACACAGCATTTTAGCTGCGCATAGTGCCGCCTTTGCAGTTCATTGGAAAGGACTTTCATGTACTGGCAGCTCATTTCGATTTCACATCTTTTTCTACTTTCTTGTAGTTTTTTATGAGGATCTTCTATTTTTCTATGATAACTCCTTGAGTCTTCCACTTTTTCATGTACTTGGCGTAATGTTTTTACGTTTTTGAAGTTTTTCATGGGATTCTGATTATCCATACGTTTAAAACGATCAAATGATCTACACCTGATGATTTACGCATAGCAGAAGCACTCTAATACCAAAAAGAAACATGTCATGTTCTCCTTTTATTTAAATATGTAGTATCCTCTTACCTCATGTTTCGGTCATTTAGGTATCCTTTGTTTAGATATTAATACACAGAGAATAATTTAATAGGGGATAATACGAATATTACCGAATGAAGATAATATTATGATCTAACATCGAAACGTAAGCATCCGTGATCCCAGCTATAGAATTTCAGTGGAATGTATTATCATTTTGAGTAAATCACCGTGGTATTCGGTCAAATGAAGAGCTGGATCCCCAAACAAATCTATTCCTCCACTGGTTCGGTTTACCGCGGGATTAATACTGCAAGTTGCTAGCTGCGCGGCAAGTACTGTTTGTTAGCTGTTTAATAAGGTTAAATAGCCACGTATGAATGCAGGCAAGTTAGGCTACCGTCTCACTGCTGCAAAGGACGCAGCGCAAAAACCTATCAAACCTAAGTTAGGTAAATAGAGAAAATAATTACACAAGTCGTGGCAAAGAGGTATTTTCACAAACAGTATTCATTTCTTATGCTATCACATGTTTTCTAAATATTTAACACATTCGCTACCGGCAGATATTTTACGTTTCTAATACCTAGTACTAACGAAAATAATAAAATACTGAGGCCGAACATCAGAAATTTGTGTCGTTAGGGCGAGGATAAAAATTACAAAATATTCATAACAAATGTATATTAACTTTAGTAATCTTAATAAAATCGATACATTTGTTATGAATTTTTAGTAGTAAAATCTATCTGTAAATAAATTTCTTCAATAAACATGAAGGCTATGAATACTAATGAGACTGGTTGCATATATGTAATATAAACAGTTATTACCTAGATAAATGTGAATTTATTTAAACATAATTTGTTAGAAATATTTGAAAGACCCTAAGCAACAAGATAATATTATACCAGAAATACGATGCCAACCAACCACCCTGAAAATCAGCTTAAATGACAAGAAATGCATATCAAAAATTATATCTTATGTACAAAGGACAAAAATATCCAAAGAAATACAAACAACTCTACAACCTTCTAAAATATACGTTTAATGTAAAATAGTATTTATAATTATTGTTATATGTAAGAATTAGTTATTCTAATTATAAATAATTCCGTATTTATTTTAATTATACTATGATTCACATATGTACGTAAATGTTAAACATGTAACTCACAGTAGTCGCTAATCGCTTACAAGCTGATGCTACAATAAAACAAAAGAATGTTACCAAAAAAAATTATTTTTTGTTAGCTAAAATAAAAGAATAACTTCTTAACAACTAGAGTAATCTGATGGCTGATAGCTGCTACCAGCAGACAACTGCCTGACGCTTCCCACCTCGGTTCGTTCGACAATCGTCAACCGCAGTTTCGACGATCGGCAGCAATTATCAGAACGATGCGCGATGGTGAAATCGCGTAGTTCACCAACTGAAACCCCCTGTGTCAACGAACAACGTCGCTGTAAAACTTCCGTGGATAGTAAACGTTTTCATAGAGAAACGAGCACGCGTTCCAACGTATTTGGATGCATGGGATCAATAGTGCAATCTACTTGATGCAGTTCAATGTTCGCGTAGATGCGTTTTCCCGCCTGCCATCGAATCGACTCGACGTCCACCCCGACGGCTGGATGGAAAAAACGAAACGGCTGAGTATTTTGCAATCGAGATCGCGCCATATAGCAAGGACCGGTGTTGATGACGGTGCCAGGAGGTTCCAGTGGATACGAGTTCTTGATAGCAAAACAATTACATGGAACGCGTTTTAGTTTCAGCGAACTGCTGTTGGTTTTCGCTACGGTACCGATATATACTGTTATCTGCGCTGATGTGGGTGGCGCAACGATTCGAGAGACAATTCTTTGTACGCTCATGGTCTTCCGTTCATCCCCTGGTTTCTGTTACCGTGGAGCTGGTTATACAGCCAATTCACGCGCGAACGTCGAACGAACGAATGCAAGAGCTTCGCTATTTTGTATGAATCCTTTTATTTATACCGAGCGTCAGTACCTGTGCCTGTGGGTCGAACCTGACTCCACCCGAAGGTGATGGACTCGTATAACAACGACCGGGCGTCAAATATCTCGACTATTTGTGCTAGTACCAATGGTGGGGGTTATTATTCTAACGAAATCATCATAAGCCGACCATGAAAGAGAACGGAAAGACAAGTTCTCTCCATTTGAACATTTTATCGAGAAAAGAACTTGGGGTCCTCGTAAAACTCGTCACGAGCAATTGCAATTGCAATTGTTTTATTAGTTTGTTTGTATAGTTAATGGGCGTGTGTTCCAAACATAGCGCTGGCATTTCTGGATTGTGATGAGTATGAATGAATAACGTCAACCAAATAGGCGTGCACCAAAGATTTAAAAGTTTTGAATTGACCCATTCACTGCCATCTACGAGATGTCTCGTAGTTCAAATTGATTGCAATTACTCAAGGGATAAGTTTATAGCCTTTGAAAAAAATAATTAAAAATATACCAAAAATATTTGTTTTATTAGTTTAATATGTTTACTAATATATTTAAAAACATTAACATTTCACAATTATCTGTTATGTGAAATAACAATTTTTAAAAAAAAATCTTTCTTTTTTCCCATGTATGATGATTGCAATTTTGTTTGCATTGTTCAAAAAATACACATGCTCAACATTATAACTCCATCGATTCTAAAAATTTCATTAAATTTTTTCCGCAAGATTCTAGAAATATGTATCTTCAGAGAAATGTAAAGAAAAATTTGATTTTTCAAAAATGTTTGTTAGAAAAATACAAGCGTCTTTTCCCTTCAACGGTTCTGGGGTAAGTGCCGTGCTGTTCCTCACAGTCCTCTTACCAAAAGGCAATGTCTTTCCCACTCAGTGGCCAGATCCTCTAGAGTCTAGACTCTAGGACAACGTCTTTGTACTTTTAGGCAATGCAACGTCGGGTTGCTTGCCAATCGACACATCTGTTAGATATAAACAAACAGTCCTTCGTCACTCGATACTCTAGTGCCGAGGCATCATCACTCGCCGGTCGACCGCCCATGGTGGTCGCCTGGCGTTCATCAGGAATCCGCTCGGTCGTCCTGACCCTGGCATAAAACTGTCGCAGTTCAAAATGCGACTAACTATTTACCGTAAAAGGTTCCTAAAGACGTTGACACTAACATGTTAGTGTTGAGCCCCTTTAAAATCACGCAAGTGAAACACGAATGAAAATTGAATTTAACCACTAGCTATCCAAACCAATCTATCGATACCAGAGAAACGAAAAAGATATTTCAACGGAAGTGTTCCAATCGTATCATCGCACTGGAGTGGTACTGGAGAAGTACAGAAATGAAGATGATTCATCGAATACACGATTCCGTTTTGCAAGCCATCTTTCACATTCGACATCTCACATGGAAACTCCCGCGCGCGTCATCCTGCTTAATTCGTTCATTGACACGGGGACACTATCTTCGTGGAGAGGCGAACATTCATCACCGGCTGGTATTCGAGTGCAGAGATATAATGACAGATCGTCTACGTCGTGTTTCCCGTATAATTCTCTCTGGTTCATCGTACATATGACACAATCACCCCCATTCCGAGAAACCCGGATGGAGGATTGTAACCAGTCGCTTTGTGAAAGTCACCGAACCATCGCGGAGATCCATGGCCATTCCAATGTGTCCTGGTGCCAATCTTCGTGCATTAATATCATTCACCGGCCATCATTCAATTACGCGAAGGGATTCGCCGCGCCGTCACGCGTCAGTACTGTAGTCGCATGAACCATCGAGCCTATTCAGTATGGATATTATCGGACACGGTACACTCGTCCGACTTATCAGTCACAGCTAACGGGACATGCGATTCCCGACGACATCTTATTTATAGATCCAGCAACAAGAATCGACGTCCTGTGTTCCGTCGCAACGAACATAAAACGTGGAAATTTTGTTGTTAGACACTAATATTAAGAATTACTAGATTAAGAATTGGCCTTATTACTATTTTACATTACTACTATTACACATTAGATTAAGAATTGGCCAAATAAATCTGATCCACTGCTTCATTAATAACTAAATCGCAACCAGAATTGTGCAGCTTATGTAATAAATTTCTCACAGTGAAGCATATTGTTGAAAAATGTTAAAAAATGCAACATGATCGAATAGAGAAGTCGAAGTCGAAGTAGTTCCTACCCAAATACAAAAGAGATGAGACATACTCTTGCTTTGATAAGTAGAACTGACCTGTCTCTATCAGACACCTAGAATAGGGTCACCCTTTCTCGTGGTTTGTATCGCCATATGTCGGACAAATCCAAGCCAGTATTAGAATATATGCACCCCCTTCAGACAAGTAGAATACATCTGTTATGTGTCAGACAAGTAGAATAGTTCTGCCCCAGGCAAGATAAGTAGAGTCATCATAAGCCAAGTAGAAGAGGTACGTCTCCACTCAGACAAGTAGTAAGCATACGCTCTTTTTCAGACAAATGGAATAGATTCGTCAGGTGTCAGACGAACAGAACACAGCTACTCCTTCGTAAACAAATTGAATCGATCTTTGGTTCCACTTATTTATTTGTTTTCATTTTGAAAGTTCCATCCAACTTTCAAACTAAATGCATTATTGCTAACTACGTTTATTATCAGGATATGTTTATAAACTCATTACGAGAGAATGTTTTGACTAGAATTTTTTTGTTTAGCCTTCCTTTTGGTTGGAAATGTGTTCAACTACTGACGATAAATTTCATACGTTGCTTCTTACCTATTACACCATTCCAACTTAAATATTAATTTCTCGTCAATAAAACAGTATTTAAACAGTATATAGCAAAATTTGCGATGCAAATTAGTATTGTTTTTACAGAGAGAAAAAAAGTACGTATCTTCGGTTACCGAGACGAGGAAGTCCTTCCCTCTATCTCCTGTCGACCGAAAGAATTTTATCACCGCTTTAAAAACGATACATTTATCACATTCTCGTTCTACCGGCTTTTAGGAAGCGAAACACGCCTACACGAGGAAGCAAGAGTAGCTGCGTTTTTACACTTGAGAATAAACATTTCTTTTTATTTCATTATCCTCGATCCGTGCCTCGCGCATAAGGCTTCTTGATACGTTCTACATGATGTGAATGCATTCAGTGATGAGTTAGGCGGAAGGGATATAAAGCTTGGATATCTGGTTTTCATTTACTTCTCTTGGACGACCGTTTCACTAGATAACGATATAAAATGAGTTACGTATCGAATTAAAGAAAGGTTCAGTGGAATATTTAGTTGGAAATAGGACACCAATAATATTTACTTTAAATTAGACGTAGATAAAATTAATGGTGCTTAAAAATTCAATGGTGAATGAGAAAAAAATTCTCGTTATAATAATAATTAATAATGTTTTATGTGGAATATTTAGTTGAAAATAAAACATACATAGCCTTCACTTTTAAAATTTAAGGAAAAATGAGAAACAAACTTCCATTTTAAAAGTACCTGTTTATAAACAATACATATTTTAATAGTCTTATAAAGCAAATTTAGTATTTTATTGATTTTCATTCTTACATTTAAAATATCTCTTTAAATATGTATCGATTTTAGATTGGAAATTATAATCGTCGTATGACCATTAGGACAATCATTTCTCAGTACAACTTTTTTCTCCTTTTTGTTGATTACAGGGTACAATTTTTATTGTGACTAAAGAAATTTATACTCGATGCTTTAATTTCGACATTCGTTAACATAATTGCTGTCTTCCAAACCAGCTAGTATAATAATTCAAATACATTCCAAGCACACACAACTGAATATTGCGTTTTGTGAATAATAATAGCATTATACGAAATAAACATTACACATTTCATTTGACTTATTATGAGTAATTTCATAAGTGCATATTCAATTCGATCCCGTCACTAATCAACATCACTAGCCTACCAAGTCTAACAAGTTTTTCGCGCAGGGATAATTCACAACTAAGGATTTTCCACTTCGTCGAACATTTCGCAAAGGTGTTCGTAACAATTCTCCACCACCGTCTCTGTATAAAAGAAGGAAATGTAAATCGGCGAACTTTTACATTGGAATAGCTTAATGTAAATAATAACGCGTTCCTGATTGCGCGTCGCTGTTCGATGCGAATTTTAATCGCAAGCACGCTGCGGAGAACCACTCTACCAAACACAAAACGAGGGGAAAAAAGGCTTGAGATTTTATTATTCCGCTTTTCCATCAACGAGTTTTTGAGTTGATGTAAATCGATCGAACTTCCGTAGCCGGCCGCGCAATGAATTCAGCGCAAAATCGACCGTTGAACAGTTCGTGCGATTATGAAAAGGACCGGAAAGCTGATTTTATTATTTCCTTTCAGGGACTTCGAGAGTGGCTAGCCGATTCCGTCGTTGCTGAAACACTGCTTCAAAAATTACGCGTACGAACCACGAGGGTATTTCATCGACGAGTTGTATTCTAAACATACTACTTTCTCCTCGAAGTTTTTCCCCAATATCGAATCGAATTTCTCTTAATCAGTATGCCAAGTATGACGTCAATATGTCAGAGACGAGCATAATTCGTATTCGGTGAAAATATTCGAATTCCAAATAAAATATAAACACATTTTTAAATGCATAAAGATCTGCAGTCTAAACATAGCAAATCAATTTCTTTTCGTTTACAATGTTATTAGTTTTCTTATCCTGCAACACACAAGAGAACCAATCTACGTCAACTTCAAAAGCAAAACAACAAGGAGAGAAGTGCGTTATAAGAGAACTTCGGAATGCACTGCACACCTACCTAAGTAGTTCTACTAAAATAAAGAAAAAAGCGGTTGAGAATCCCTGAATTAGAGGAACAAGAGGGGAGGTTAGAGCTGGCCGTTCAATACGGTATCCAATTTTTCCGAAAGCTTTAAACAGAAGTAGTAACGAGCCAGTTTGATTTGGCCACGGAGCAGCAGCATTTCTTCGAAAGGGAAGCGATTCATGAAGAACGCCAAACTTAAATTCGTAGCCAGGCGGCCGAGGAAGTGGCGAGGGAACCTACTGGCCGTGGAGAACTTCTCCAGTAGTCCCTTTCGTGTCGGTTTCGTTCGATAGACGAATGCCGACGTGTATATGTAACAGGAAACGCGCTAGAGGAGGAGAGACAGATGGACCGTACCAACGAACGAGAAGAGAATGGAAAGAACAGTGGTAAGAGCCGATTGGAGTTCGGAATTAAGAAGTACCCCGTTACAGCCTGGTTTGGCTAGTTTTCCAATCGAACGATTATACTTTCGTGTCGATAACGTATCGGTTGATAATGGCTTCGGGTCATGTCAGTACTAAAGCTCTTAAAAGTTCCACGCTGGCGAACGACGTACACAAGAATAGAAAATTGTTTCATCGCGAATATCCATCGACGGACAATACAGTAGAACCTTGATTATCCCAATTAATTAGGAGACGTGGGTGTTTGAATAAGGAATTTTCGGATAACAGAATATTTTTTCGTAGTTTCTTGATGTTGATCTTCATATATGAGCTGTTTATTTTGAAGTGGCATAAGTCACTTCGTTTTTAAATAGGGATATGTAATTAAATTTGGGCAATCGATACACAATAAAAGATTTAACATTTGAGAGTTGAGAAATACAGTTGATATGGTACGAAGCATAACAAGAATGTACCTTTACCTATAGAATTAAATGTGTTAACAAAATTGTGTGATTTCGCATCTAAATAGATTTGAAATCCACAAAACTTTAATCAAATTATATTTAAGTTTAGTATTTATGATTTCTATTATATTAGGGGGATTGACTTGAATGCAACAGGTAAATTGTAAAAGAAATAACACCAAGTAAAGTAGACAATCAGCTTGGTACGCTCCTGTACAAAATTTAACTCCACTCCCTATTTCACGTTCGCTACGCAGGTTGGACGATGGAGGTTCCCGTTCGCTCCGAAAATAACTGAATATACACGACACCTAACGCGTCATAAGGGAAGAGAAGTTTAATGGACATCGATGCAGAGAGAAATTGGTGATTTTGGTTTCGAATTACATCCTTTGATGGGACTGACATCTTGTTGTGTATGCAATACATCAAACGCGGCTCGATTGTACTCCGTTTAAAATCACCTAATTTTCGCCGGTTGCTACATTTCATCGGCCACCTCTGTGCCGCCGCAAATAACAGTAATTTGGCTGGGTAAACGTCAGTCAGCGCAGTCTAGAAAATAATTATTCAACCAGGCATCCGTCCAATCGGCGGGATATTAAATATGCATTTACCCTGCCGCTCTGACAGGGAGCAGAATCCATCATCACCGATCTACTGTATTTTCAAACGGATAATGCGCATGGCTAGCACTCTAACATTTTAGGAACACTGCTCGATCCTACTGCGGAAAATTGAACACGCCTACTCGCCATGCGGTTAATTTTATACGAGTCCGCAATTTTCTTGCGCAAAGCTGCTTCCAGTTTTTGCATTTACTCTGCTGATCGAAGTTACCAACGAGAATCACGCCACCTCTCGGATCTAGTCGATCATTTTCTATGGTGTGGATTGTTAATTGGATGGTCACTGGTCTATAGTATAATACTTGACGCGGTACGCGAAACGAAAAACAGCAACCATTTTAAACGCTGGTAGATGTTAATACACTAATGCACAAAACATAGCGGACAAACTATTAAACGGTTCGAAAACATGGAAGTTTTCAACAGATTGGAATGAAACTCCGCGAGGAGCAGTTTTGAAGTGTCCACTGAGCGTGTGTAAAGTTACATGGGCGAGAGTTGATGCGAAGGGGATAATTCGCCCCCTTAAAGGGGGGCGCGTCGAAAAACGTGACTTCTAAAGGTGCCAGAGATGACGGAAGGGCTTGAAAAAATTAAAAAAACATTCAGGGCGACTCTGTTTGATGCCCTCTACAAAATGCACCCCTTGAAATCGCTCTCGGACAAACCCACCCTCTCTAAAATCCACAATTTTTGGACGACGGTCTCGATTTTGGACTCAATGATCCGATTTGACAACGAAAGCGTGATTCAAAATATCTGATTTTTTGGGGATCTGTTAATAAAGCATTCGCGCGTCCGAATCCATGAACGGCGTTGTCGTGGGTTTACTCGTTCACGCTCCAGATGGGCTTGAAGCTGGACGCGAGTTTAAAAATAAATCGACATTTTTGTATTTTAATGCCATTCACGTGGGAAGAAGACATTAAAACTGTGTCGCTCCGATGCCTTGGACTGTTGGACATGTAATCCACGCAACGTGACAGCGTTCCAACCCTTACACTTGAGGGTGGACCACCCCTACTTCTGCCCTCCCTCCCTTCAGTTTCGGGGGCAGTTTTCGAAACGGGACCTTTTCGGCACAAACATGGTGAATTTCATCGCTCTCCGATGTGTGGAAGTGCTCCCTTACGAAATGGGTTGAAAATTTGCGAGCTGTTCCCCCCCTCCCCAAGGGGTGCCTATGGGGTGCACGGTATGGGTGATGGCATTTCCTGGATTAGGGGAGTCCAGAGAATGCGTTGAGTCCAAAATCGAGACCGTCGTCCAAAGATTGTGGATTTTAGAGCGGGTGAGTTTGTCCGAGAGCGATTTCAAGGGGTGCATTTTGTAGAGGACATGTATTAATTGTAATATTATAGTAGTATTGTATCATACGAAATTCAAGAAATACGAAAAGCGAGCGTACGAAACTTGTAGAACATAGGAAGGCGGCCGCCGCGTGGTGCGAGACGCGAGACACGGACCGCGAACTCACGAACCTTCTCGCCTAACGACGCGACTGCTGACAATCGCGGCCGCGGATAGCAACCATGCGATATAAATTGAGGGCTCGTAGAGGCATTCGGCCTATTTGCCATTCCGGGAGAGAGGACGAGGTAAGACCATCGGCCGCTCTCGGAACTCGGCTTAGAGACTCCGGCAGGAGAGTTCGGCGATAATACCTATACGCCTGCTGGAGAAGGGAGAGGACGGGAGTATGATCCTGGTCGCCCATTCGACAAGGAGAGTTCGACGATAATACCTGGACGCCTGTCGAATGGGAGAGAACAGAGTTGCTCGTGGCCATCCCAGGGAGAGGACGGGAGTATGTTCCTGGTCGTCTGCCCAACAAGGAGAGTTCGGCGATAATACCTGGACGCCTGTTGAGTAGGAGAGAACAGAGCTACTCGTGGACATCCCAGTTAGAGCTAGGGGGAGGTTATTCCTGGACCCCCGTTCGTTTTTGGAGAGTTCGGCGATAATACCTGGACGCCAATTACGAGCGGGAGAGTACAGAATGATTCTTATATTTCAAAGATTGAAAATTATGAAATATTGTAAAATGAGAAATTTTTTTATGCTCTTTTGTATAATTCCGTTCATTCTGAATTCCTGTTACAATTTTCCATTCCCAATCCTCTGTATAACCATGTCCCTCACAATAAACATTTGACTGTCCAGAATTCTTTTCCTTGATTTCTTAACTATGGCTACAATACTTGTTTTTTAACCTTGTGTATTTTAATATTAACATAACAAGGACCAACAATCTGCATGACTGAAACAATGTATTTATAAATAATATTGTTGCGTTTCGGCATAATGAGTAAACACAAACTTTAATAAATAACAACCAGCTTTACAATAGAAATGTGTACAATAGGAATGCGACTAATATAGCTTCGGAACGTCTGCTCTCAATGACGTCTTGCTCGAATCTGACAGCTTGACAGGCGATCGATCCGATCGCCTTCTTCTCACTGTCTTCATGTTCCGATCGCGAGCACCAGCAGGCCTTGGATCCATCCAAAGGGTGCTCGCAACAATATTATACTAAAGTTAAACTTGACCAAAATTATCCAAAAAATTCTTATGGTAATCAAAATTATCATAAAATTAAGTCCTTTTAAATATCCTCTTTAATGTTTAAACTATTTTATTTTAATCGTTTTCGTACACAATATACATATATTGTAAGAGTCTAAACGAAAAATATTTTATTTTTACACATATGATAATATATATAAATGCAGTCCTTCATTTATTTAACCAAAACAGTTTCTACATTTACAGATCACTAAACTATTAGTATAAATAATCCAAACTTTAGAGGCTACAAACATACATCAATTATTACGATTTCTGAGACTTACAGTTATTACTGTTTGAACCAACCTAACGTTTGGCATAATTATTGCATTTACGCGATGAGTAACGAGAACTCGCCGTCAACCTACAAATACATACGGCTTCATTTTAAAATAAAAGCGCAATGGCATTTTGCAAATATGTACATCGCCGCGTATATGGAAAAGAATGAAATAGCACGCTTGTTATGCCGTTCAACATTTTCCTCCGACATTTTTTTCTATCTCGAAAAAGAAACTGATTGTGAGTACGATTCATTTCCAATTGTTTGACGCGCTCTGCATAACGGGTGGGCGGAATTTGTAGTACAACCCAAACGGACGTCATTTGTTGTGGACAAAAGAATGGAAACTGTGAAATAAAATTTTATCGCACAAGGCTTCGTTTTCGAAACACGCGACTTTTAAAGTTCACTGCACGCGCGTACGATTCGATACGCGCCTGGCCATTTCTCGCTAGTTCTACTGGCGTTGATACTTTATGATTTATGACACAAGCTAATATAATAAATACATGCTAATTATAACCAAAACGTATGTACACTTATGCAAAACAAAAGAACAATCTTATTATATTAATTATTATATTAATTATTATATTAATTGTAGAATACTTCTGTATCTGTATAGTACATTTGCTTGATTAAAAAATAAAATCCTGAAGACCCTTTTGGAAAACCCTTTATCGTAGAAAGAAAAAACATCCCTCCATGATTAAGAGTAACATGTGCTACGGATAAGGTGACAGTCAACAATTTCGAGTAATTGAATTATAGTGGAAATTCTTCCTTAGAATTAAAATTCTAATTTTTATTTAACGAATATCGAACAAAGTATGACCTATCCTTCATTTCTTTCTCCCACTTTTAATCTAGGATTTTAAAAGATGAAACATCTGCCCCAAAAAGATTCAGATGATTCATCTCCCTACAATGATCCTCGAACGCAGCGTATCCCAATAAATACTCGAGATCGATTTCCTCGAAAACGATGCCTCGCACGACAATATTTTATTCCACACTTTCGATTTACTTTTACATGAAGAATCACACCCTTTTGGTTTCTACTACAATCTCGCCCGCTGTGTGTATGTAACGCCGCGATCTTGTTTCCAGCAAGCGAGGCGAATTTGTGCACGCGATAAAAATTGCAATAGGGGCCACAGACGCAACGATTTATCGTACAATGAATTGTACCAACGCATTGCAACGATAGCTGCGGCGACTTCTCGTTCCATGCTTTTCTCACAGACGTAACGACCTGTCGTTGGACAAATCTTACCGAAAATACACTCGATCGTACGATGAAATTGCGTTGCGTTGCTGTGGTGCCATTAATGTCGTTGCGATAACGATCTCGGAACATAAAAGACGGTGAATCGATTAAATCGGATAAATCGCAGGTAGGAAATTGCTACACGTCTCTTTTTTTAGTATACTAACCATATTACCGAGCAACAATTGCAGGGTGAGTCATGAGAAATAGATCACGTGAATACCTCTGTTTCGATTGAAGATAGGAAAAAGTATCGAAGGGAAAAGTTGAATTGCTATAGTGGAAGGAAGAAGATATACGGTTGAAAGCGTATTTTTTTATTTGAAGTTATATTCTAAATTATTTCAAAGTCACCTATGTCGTTTTCATTGACGACACGTGTTCTTAAGGGGGAAGTCCCTTAATGATTCTAACATCGCTTTTTTATTTAAAAAGTTGCGATAAAAAGTATTTTTTCATTACTTAGTATATGTATTCTTTTCCACATTATTGTACGCCATAAATACATAAAATCCGCAGTCGAGTTATAAGACAAATTGGCAAATAAGTCACATACGTAATTGAGCAGAGTAGTTCCTATAAGAACGGACTTTCGACATAACTTAAAACCATCGATAATCGCATTTACGCAATCTACCCTGTATACGCAATAAATACACCGCAAAAACGAGAATTTTGTTAAGCCTCGAATAACGAGACGAACAGTTTTCTTCGTATTTCTTGGCGCAATCTTCCATCTTCTTCCATCAAGGCTGGTTTCCAACGAGAGACCGCGACCAAGATGTTTGAAGACGTTTGCGAACTCGGTTCCTCGTAACGCTTCGCCGCGAAATACGACTCGAACATCTATTCCTCAAGACGAATTGTCGAAGGGATGAAAAGGAAACGTCTCGAACGAATGCAAGTCGTGGTAGTAAACAGAGTATTAACCGATCGTTTCTTGGAGCAATTTGCAGCGATTGATGCTTCGAGTAACGTGTAACGTAAATGTTCACGTAGCCCAGTTACTGTTCTTTCATGTTGGATAGAAAACATTTGAGTTAAGCGTTTAAGGCAGCATTTGATCTTCATGCTTTCTTTGAATCACAGATGTTTAACTTAAACCAATTGTACTAAACATTAAAGAATTATTGATTTGATATTTGAAGGTACAATGTTCTTCAATTGACAGTACAATTGTAAATAAGGTGATTTCTAGACTTCGATTAGTTTAAAAATACAAAATCACTTTCTTTAGTTAAAAGCTTTCATTCTTGAAACCATTGTATTCCAATCTTGAACATTTTTAACAAGAAGCTTCATTCTTTAATCCAGTGTTTCTCAAACTTCAACTCCCATTAAATCTTTTTAATGAAGGAAAACTTTTGATAGAATCCTCGACTAAAATTAAACTTTTACTTTCGAATATACTTAAACAATACGGCTTGGTGGATATAATTATATTATTTCACACATTAATTTTGATAAATGTTTTTTATGTGTGAGTTTAGTCTATGCTACTTAACATATACAGGCCTCTGAACATCACTCTAGAGTAAAGAGAATGTAAAATAAATAATGGTTTCTTTGGACTGCACATTGTCATCTTTTGTTCTGAAACTGTTTTCTATAAAATTGTATTTAACTATTAAAGTCTTATTTAATTTCAATGAATATGTACTTATTGATTTAAGCATGTACAAAAGTAAGTATAAATATAATTTGATGAAATAGCAATTGTCTCAAATTTATTCGATATTATCAATGAGCAAATTAATTATTTTAAATTAAGACTATTAAGAAATGACTTGTTATCATAAAATTATTTTGCTGCAAACGAAAAATCGAATAAATTATTTAGATATTTGTTCGAAACATTTTTGCCTTAACTTGTTACTTTTCCAGTTGCACTACACTTTGCCCTATGCTTATGCTAATTCTTTGGTCGAAATGTTCCCCCAATTACGTTGACTGACATTCTACTACATCTCAAACACCACGAAACTACCAATATCAAGATTAATCGATCAGTAAAGGATCCGTTAATTTGTAACGCGGCTGCCAGATATTAGAGTCCAACGAATGACAAGGAATCTTATCGCGGCCACCTGTTTATCAGAAATTCCTGAGCAAAATGGATCTGGTGTAATTAATCTTCCACTACGAGAGCGTAATATCTTCCATCAGCAGGGTAACGAACCGACGAGAAGGGTTCGCATGCGGGAATAAGATGACTAAAATTCAACAAACGATGATAATAGTATCTAAATGAAAAATAGAAACAAAAACCATCTTTTAGAAAATAGCAATAAATTACCTATGAAATTCATACTACATGCATATCGTTACTTCTATTACCTCTTAGTTTTCCTACTTAGGAATTAATCCAGTTTTAAAGGAAAGAATGGTTATCCTAGCAAATTTAATATAATACATCCTATTACTAAACGACTTTACAATGACACAAATTCTATTACAAATGACTTTACAAGAATAAACACTAAAAATTTGTATTTCAACTTACAATTTAACTTCTTATGCAAGGTTAAATCTTTTTTAGATCGAACATGATTTACTTTAATTTCTCACGCAGCCTAATGAATGTACACACCAAAATTTTGTAACTTGCTAATTACAATTTAGACTTCTACCAAATTTTCAACAAATCAATTGTTCGACCTGTGAATTTAATGAAAAATATTCTATAAATAGAGCATTTGAAAATGTTTCCAACCTCAGAATCATAAGATTGAAAATTACTGTGAGACTGAAAATTTATATCTCATTTTATAATTGAACTTCTGATACTGTTATAAAAATCCTTCTTAAGCAACTTCTAAATACAGTGTAGTTTAGGTATTGTATAAGAACTTAAATTTTAAATTGTGAGTTAACATACAAATTTTTAGTGTTTATTCTTGGAAGCTCAATGCTATAATACTACGATTCTGAGAGTGGAGTCGTTGTAAAGTCTTCTAGTAATAGAATGTTTTATATTAAATTTCCAAGGAAAACCATTCTTCTTGTAAAATAAGGGTAACAAACATTTCATTTCGACTGTTCGTGTGACTTAGTGAACACAAGTAAATAATCTAATTAATAAATACAAGACCACGCATATTTTTCAGATCAAAATAGACCCGAAAGAATCGACACTGCGTCTTGATCGACACGAATCATTGCTTCTTGGTTTTCGTTCTCCGTGTCTGTGTTACCACGGGGGCGATACGTATGCCCCAAAGAAGTAGCGGTCTGAAATACGATATGCCTTCGAGATCCATGCATTTATTCAACGCGGTTCGAGCAATCCCGCTTGGCAGGAAAAGTGTTACGAGAAATGGATGGGCCAATTTTCTATTTTGCAGCGCCCCGAGCCTCGCCGCGCCGCTATATTCCTATATTATACATCCACATGCATTCATTTCGGATGTAGATACGCGTACATGCGCGGGGAAAAAGTACATGGAAGGAAATTTCGAGGGAAGATGCACATGAAACGGAAATCGCAAAGGGAGGATAGGTGTTGGTTACATCAGAAAGCCCTTGATTTAGATGAGATGAAATATAAATTACCCGAGCTGCCCGTCCGTGCGCATCAGGGTACACAGCTGATCCTGCAGCTGTGTACCTTCCTATCGCTCTTCTCGAATCATCAGGAAATTTCACCCATGTCCGCTTTACCATATAAATTCGAGGCGCGTGGTGTATCGAGCTGTATAACGACTGCAGCTGATTATTATACAACCCCTGGCAAAAAGTTTTCGGTCAAACGCAATATCACGAAATTTTGTGATATTACCGTGACTTTTTGCATGCAAAGTGCATTGATATAAACATAAAATGCATGAAATTGTAATCGGTTTAATGTAAAGTAAAAACAAAGAAAAATAATTTTAAATTTTGTTCATTATTAATGAGAAAACATTGGAATAGTAAAATGGTTAAACAATTTGAAACTGATTTTAATATGTTTATATTATATGTTTTATGTTTATATTATAACACTTTGCATTAAAAAAATTAGGATAATTTTATACAGTTTCGTACTATTGCGTTTGGTCGAAAACCTTCTGTCAGGTGTTGTACAGGGTAAATCGCGTAACGTCTATATCATTTTTGTATTGTAAAGTAGAGTAGGTTCCTTTATGAAGGACGCAACATTTTACAATTTTTGTTATTGTATGTTGTCTCAAATTTTGAAAACAAAATCTCTACAATTGCTAGAGTTACAACCTTGAGCATGGACCAATGTTTGTTAAATGCTTGACCAGAAATGACTAAAATTTTCAACGTAATTGTATAATCAATAAAATACAGTATTAAAGTCATGAACATGTAAATAAAACAGTATGATGAGAAACAACAGTACTGTTTATTATTACTGTATTTTATTATATTGTACGTATCTCTTACTTCTGTTTTGTGCCATTACATCTCTTGAATGTGTATTAATTCAATTAATTGCTATATAAAATTATATTTATGAATAGCTTGTTTCAGACTGACTAATTAACAATACCACAAGTACACACTTCTAGAAAAAAAGATTCTTAAAAAATATTAGAGGTACCAGAAAGTAATGTCGTTTCTGCGAATGTCGATACTTGTTTATTATTTATCAACTCACTGTGTACCAATTCATTTTTATCGATCAGGTATCGAAAATTTGCACACATAAATTTATTTGTTTGTATTTAATATAAAAGAAAGGAAATTACTTTCTGGTCCTCTTAATAGTTAGTAATTTAAAAAAATATTTCTTTAACCATATAATTCTTTTTGCACACATTTTATGATATTCGAAGAAAAAATCTCCCAGATACAAATAAATTGGCAACGTTTATTAACGCCAGTCGGTTCATCTTACAATTTAGATGCTGCGGAATGCGAATTTCCAAGGGATTGGACGTTTAACTTACGGCACGTAAACCTGGGTTGATAACGGAAGCGTTTACTAGCTGACCTGTGGTCATCGGAAGTCTACCACCGCACCAGGAACATTGCCAACAGGAGTAAATTGTTACTTTGTCGTCGATAAAATTGGTTCCGCAGCGTGAACCTGATAAGGCGACAATGGCACACTTACTAAATTGAGATGAGCTTACATCGACGTTGATTTAGAAGAACCTATATCTCGCGCCTACTTCTAACTTATCAGGGGTGCTCTAATCGAAAAATTAAGAAACATTTGAAGCAAACAATTCCAAAGTAACACAAGTTCACTTCTTAACATCGCACAAGCAATAATATTTATTTAATTGACGCTGAAAACAATATAATAATTTCGATGAATAAATTTCATCATGTTAAAATCCTATTGTCAAATATAATTTTAAACATAAATTAGCTAAAAACGTTATGGTAGAATATCTGATAACTTCCAGACCAGCAGAAATCTTTATTCATTATTGCATGTCCATCGCGTTGCATTGACAGTTACAAAATAGAAAAAGGTACAGCATATTTATAAATTCTAAGTCTTCTCAAAGGGATAACAATTAGTCGAAGCGTCAAATAAAAAACAATTATCCAATTAATCCAGAAGTCCCACACATAATGTTACCAACACTTTATTAATTAATTATGCGTAATTGATTACAAGCACATGGACGTGCGATTGTAACTTTATTTATTGAGAGCAATCATCGTATAGAATTTCCAGTTTAAATTAATAATAAACATTGCGTTGACCGCGTTTATTCTTATTTTCAGCACCAATTACGAACTGCTTCGTTGATTGCTTATTAATTTGAAACAATTCTCCTTCTGTGGCTTTCACCCTCGCACACTGTTTTCAATGTACACTCTCGGAAATTAATTAACAATTCGCAAACGCAATGCTGCAGTATTTGTTGCAATTTCCGGAGAACATATTATAATGACGCCATATGTCCGATATCTGGTACGCAAGTTGGTTTGAACTTTGGCTTTAATAGTTTTGGGATAAATGTCGCGCCACAGTCAAACTGGTTAGCTGTTAAAGTTTATTTACCCTCAATTCCCGATGCTGGCCAGACAGTTCAATTTTACGAGTAATTCATCCGCGACGGATTAACATCTGCTTGCATCAGGACAAACCAACTTTCTTCTCATCGAATTAAGAAGATACGTACGAATTGACCACTAAAAAAGAAGTGATTCTTTCGGGAATTCGTTCTCATGAATGATAAACAGAGTTTATAGACCAGTTAAGATTAAGAACGAAGATTATTGAACAATATAAAATATAGTTTGTTAGAATCATTTCTTTCGTTTACTGAAATAAAGAATGATATATTAATCTCGATTCGTTACAAAAATAATTAATAATAATAAAACATTTAGAAGGTGCTTTCTAATGTAAAATTATATAACGAATTTAGGTGTATACAGGATATTTAAAAATTTACTAGTAATAAAGAAAAAGAACGTCTATGAACTTTTTATATAAAAACTGCACTTCTCTTTTAGCGTTCAGTAATTATAATAAATACCTGTGGTGAGACATTTTTTTGTAAAGTGGCTGTGGAACCGTTTGTGTCAAGATTTCGTGACTTACCTGAAACAACAAGGAAAACATCGAGTTAGTGGAATAGAACAACAACTTTGGATTTAGTTATAAAGTCTAAACAATATAAAATACGTTTTCATATTTAAAATACACTTAATTTTGATAAAAAAAAGTACTAGTCACTGTTTGAACAATATTTCGCCCTTCACCAATTCATCACTCCCCCTCATAACCCCAAACAAATTACCCTATCCATCATCAATTTATAATATAATTTGACTTATCGAATAAGACTAAGAAGTTTAAAATAAAATCTACATAGAATAAAATATTTTAAAGTATTCTTTTATATATAGAATGCACTAAGAAGTATAAAATAATTTTGTTCTTCCAACAAAGTATCTTTTAGATATTGCTAAAAATGAAAGCATAGGACATTTTTCTTTACAACAATATATCAGACATCAGTAGTAAATATATTTTTGAATAATTTAGTCCCATGCTTTTAGTGTCATTATCTAAAAATACTACGCTAAGAGAAAAAATTATTCTCAACTTTTTAGTGCATTTAATACAATAAAAACATATTTGTAAAAGTCTTTTTATATAGTTTTTATTCCAAGGTATGCTCGCGAAACGCTATCAAAACTTGACAGAGAAAAAATATCAGCAATTCCATTCGCGCGTTCGCTGCGTTTCGAAACGATTGGATTATATCCTTCGCCTTTTTCGCTGTTTATATTTGTCGGGTTATGTTTCGTCAATTTCGTGACAAACATCCAAACGGAACTGAATTTCAAAGTAAACACTCCATTAAAATTACATCAATCGAAAATTAAATTCTTGACTACGGTACACGGCACGCTCTACGCTCAATCAAACAGTAGATACCTCCACTATTCTTGGTGTGTGCATATTTCGTGTGTAAACACGAATGGAAATATGACGGAGATACTCGTGCAAGAGTGGCGGTTGAAGAGGATGTATCTACAGCCAAGACATATACAACGAATTTCGATCGATACTAACGGAGTTTCGAGATGCAATAGTCGACAAAAGATTAACACGAAAAGTAAAGAAAGAAATAGATTATTTATTTTGCATGTAAAACATGAATACAGTGGGTTTCTCATGGTATTAACTGGTCGATCGTTTGTTTAAATATTTATTAGAGAAAACTATATTTTGTTACTGGACATACAAGATAGCAACGGATAAAAGATTGACACGCAAAGGAAAGAAAGTAAAAGATTATTCATTTTGACAAACCTTAAACTAATATTTCCTCTGCTCCGATGCATTCAGGAAAAAGAAAATATTGAAACATTTGTGTTGTTTACATTTTACGGTCAAGACTTTTACGTTATGAAGTCTAAAGAGACGTCGATATCATCCGAAAATAATAAGCAGAATAGAAAGATAGTACTTCTATGATATATGTAATATAAACAAAATTACAATTCATCGTCTTATTGAATTCATCGCATTAAATTAATCTATGTTCTTCCCTATCACAACATATTGTTAAAACATGAAATAAAAAATACAAAAAGGCCCAAACCACTTATGTAAGTCAATAAAATGAGCATAATTGACCAAATAGCATTTTATCCTTAAGAGGATACTCCTTTTTCTTAAAAAGCTTCGAAGCAATTTTCATGATTTTTTTCCAGTCAAAATACTTGACATAAACTATTAAAATGTTTAATATAATTTGATAGAAATTATATCCGTTTTTAAAGTAATATTCAGATGGTTTAACAAATTAACTAATTCTTTTTAGAAGCAGAACAGACCTGAGCAAATTATAATGAAAATTTTGAAAACCAAAAAAAAGAATATCCGCTCAAATTGTTAACCGCTACTGCCCTCCACCCACCTACCCTCTATCACAGTTCGCGTTTCCCTTTCTTTATAAAAACTGGAAAAATTCACGCTCCTCGACGTTCAACCCCTGTCATAGAAATAATCGAACGATCAGGCGAAACGGACGTGCTAGGAAACGATATGGGATTAACTGATCTTCTCGTCGTCGATAGGACAAAGAACGATCCCGATAAAGTTGATCGATGTCAGCGTGCTTGTCCCATTCTCGGTACACGGACGTTCATTTGCTCGAAATTCGGTGCTCTATTACGTGACGTATATCTGGCA
This sequence comes from Hylaeus anthracinus, assembly GCF_026225885.1. Lineage (NCBI taxonomy): Eukaryota > Metazoa > Arthropoda > Insecta > Hymenoptera > Colletidae > Hylaeus > Hylaeus anthracinus. Next base: position 390,979 of record NW_026535289.1, on the reverse strand, counting down.
GAAGTCGACCAGAGACAAGAACGTGAGATCCAAGCCAATTAAAGATACATAGTGGTTAAAGGGGAGGAGACTCCATGGGACATCTCCCGATTAGAAGATACCGACCTGCAGTAGATTACGTATCAAGCAAGGACCCATGATGACGTAACTATTAATATATCAAAAAGTGTCGCAATGTTTCTATTATAGCATTCTATCGTAGTTTCAACTTCAGGATTCTACCTTAACTGTGTTAACTTTGCCATCCTTTACTATTCCCTTTTCAAAACTAAGAAGCTTATTTATCCAACTAAATAGTTAATCTTCATACTCCACGCGGAGTTCATCAAGAAACTCACCCTAATTATTTCGTTAACTCCTTCGCTCACTGAAATCGGTTCTTACCATTTTAAGTAAATTTTCCCTTTCTCCTTAATCTATTTCCGCGATTACATCTTTAAGTTATTACGAACTGACTGCAATTGATTAAATTATGTCCAATTTCTGTTAAGAATCTCATATAATTGTTTACATATTTAATGTATTATACAGGGTGAGTCTTATAACGTGACGACCTCAAATAAATCGTAAGGTATTTGTTGTGTGACAAAATGTTTCAAACAAGAGTTGCATGGTATCTAGAGGGACATACAGCGCTGTATCTGTTTTTCATCACCTTACTTTTTTTATTCAAATATTAGGGTTACCTTCAGTTTTTTAAATGGAATGTCTAATATTTTTTTTCACATTCGGATAAATCATCAAATTTTGTGTAAAAAAATATTACATGAAGTGGGACTTCAAATGAATAATTACTAAGGTATCTTCAAATTAATAATCTTCTATTAGGAAATACGCTTACAATTAGTCAACGTGATTCTTAGCATGACTTTATTCACGTCGGTAGGTCATGTCTGTAAACAAGTTCCCCGTTAAATATTAATAATCATCAACACGAAATGCCTATTTAGTATCTCGGTAAGCGTTAAAGTCGCATTGAAAAAGGTGCTACATTTTTATTACGATGTTCAGTAACAGTGAAATAACGTTATGATAATTGTTTATGATGCGTGTGAAGAAAATGCTATAAGAGCTAAGATCTTGTACCAAGCTAAGTATCCTGATCGAAATCAGCGATCCCATTCTAGCTTTTTAAGGCTTAGTCGAAAACTCAAAGAACATGGCAATTTTAATGTACAGAAACGTACAGAAAAAAAAAACATGTTGAATTGAGTAACCTCCTCCTCTTCGAAGTCGGTTAAAAAGGTATCACAAAGTTATGAATAATGAAGGATGTCGTACTTCAACCTTAGCAGCTATTGCCCATAAACATATTTTATAAATATCTCAGTAATTTTTCATTTCTAGTCCTACTTCATGTAATACTGTTTTACGCAAAATTTGATAGAAAAAAAATATTAGACATTCCATTTAAAAAACTGAAGGTAACCCTAATATCTCAATAAAAAAGTAAGGTAATGAAAAACAGATAACAGCACTGTATGCCTCCCTAGATACCATGCAACTCTTGTTTGAAACATTTTGTCGTACAACAAATACCTTACGATTTATTTGAGGTTATAAAACTCACCCTGTATATCGACTCTTGGCACATGTATTTATTCGTTGGATATTGTAAGTAGAATAAAATCGTTTCTCCGTCCAAGGGTAACGTTTGTCCAAATATTGTTTGAAATTTAAGATAATAAAAAATGTATCGGAAATAAGGCTGATAATGCATTCGGAACACGTAGAAATAACATTGTGTTAATAAATACGTCGCTGAATAATATAATAAAGAGACAAACAGAAGTGCCAGTAAGTTGTCGCTCAGTAATGACGAAGAAGTATGAGTGTTAGAAAGCGGAGGTAGATGGTGCTAAATGAGAGTAATTATGAGACAAGTTTTAACTACCTCGACGGTGGACAATGCGTTATCCTTCATTGTGCCTCGCTATCTTTCTCCTTTAAATAAGCTCTCCCAAGTGGCTGCTCGCTAAAAAGAAGCACCGAGAATGCGAAAAGGGGACAAAGGGAATGCATTTCCGTTGCTCATCTCTTTTTTAACTTCCTACCAAGGGGAGTCCTAAACGCCGGCCGTATCTAAAATACACGTTTAACAGAGAACTCGGAAGAATGTTTGCGAAAACGACTTCCTTCAAAACTTTCCGAGCGTCAATGTTTTTCTTTAGCCGAGTCATAATTGCGACCATTGCAACGATAATCACTTTTGAGACTTTCTTAAAATGAGAAATCTCCGAACCGGGAACTATCGTTCCCAAACTAAGGATCGTTATAGCTCGCTATTGAACGAAAGACGAAGGAGTCCTGTCCGAGCAACTAGTCGTTTTCAGAATTATACATAGATATATAGAGTGGATTTAGTAAGTGCAACATAGGATAACAGAGCAAACCCGATATCGAGTTTATTTCTACGAAAAGTAATAACGAAACGTATATAGATATTGTCAGTAAGCAACTGTAGAAATATGTACATAAGATAGCCATGCAAAGCTTCGTTTCCCCTCGGGACATTTCAGTTGTATATATTGCAAAAGTAAGAACAAAGTCATTTTGAAAATAAAAGATATATGACGACGAAGCATTTAAAACAAACAAAGAGAAAAAAACTCTACTAATGTATAATAAAATTAAACTCTGTGTGTTAGTTTTGCATAAAAATCATCACGTGTCTTATAGATTTGTTACAAGTAACAACGAGTAGGTACTCTCATATTTAGAATTTTCGTTCTTGTAGTTATTGCAACTGCACATGACAGCATTGCGTTCAAGAACATCTGAAGTAAACAATAATGATTTGTATGCTAGTTGGAAAATTTTTTCTTATAATAAAGATTTGTATAATCTTATATATCGACATATACAAAGTCTTCCATTGAGAGGTTTCATTTTAAATTACTCAAAAAACATACTGTTTTTCCCCTGCTCTATCCATAATATCTCTATGAAATCGTTTCCGTAATAGTTTCAGACCTAACTCTTGGTTTTGTTACTTGGGTAAACAGATGTCTTTCGAATCATTACCATCTAGCCGCGTCTCTTTTCAGAGTTAAACTTGTCGATGACCCGAGCTGTCAGTGTGGTTCTTCAGAGTAGGATCTCAACCATGTCATACGGCATTGCCGAATCCTTAATTGCAATAGGAATAACATAATCCATAATCTTTGTAAAAGCCTGTACATGTATTCCTCAGCAAACCAATGATTCAACCATTACTAATTATATTCAAGTTTCTAAAATCTCATGATTTGTCGTCGTAAGTCATATATTGTTCTTAATCTACTATCAGATAATACTGTACTTATTTAGTAATTGTATGCTGTAATGTATACTGTTTGTGATATAATTATAATTTAATTCCTAATATGCTCAGTAATGAGCATGTTGCTAATAACACCGTAGGCAGTTTAATAAAACTGGACAAGTGCTCCATTACGAAAGGAGTTGAAAATTTGCAAGCTGTTCCCCCCCCCCCCCCCCCCCAAAGGGTGCCTATGGGATACACGGTATAGATGATGGCATTTTCTGGATCAGGGGAGTCTAGAGAATGCATTGAGTCCAAAATCGAGACCGTCGTCCAAAGATTGTGGATTTTAGAGGAGGAGAGGAGTTGTGGGGAGTGGGTTTGTCCGAGAGGGATTTCAAGGGGTGTATTTTGTAGAGGGCATCAAGAAGAGTCGCCCCAAATGTTTTTTTGAATTTTTCAACCCCTCCCGTCACCTCTGGCACCTTTAGAAGTGATGTTTTTTGACGCCCCCCTCTTTAAAGTGGTGAATTAACTCCTTCACATCAACCCTCGTCAATGCAACTTTGCACACACCCAGAAGACACTTAAAGACTATTCCTCACGAAGTTTCACCGAAATCGGTTGAAAACTCTCATAATTATGTGCATTTAAAAAAGTGTGCCGCTAATTTTGTTTAGTAGTTTAGTCACCGATATAGCCTACAATCTTTTAAATTGACAACTACTATACCATCATTACAGTTTTTATAACCGTTTGACACCCTAAACCGATACCACAAGTGTTACCAACACCCCTGTTCCAAATCCCCCGACGTCAATAAGCTAAAGTCTAAAGTCATTCCGAAATATTGTCATCGGACTCTGTCCGAATCCTTGGCGACTCCCCTCCACGTGATAACCGCAACGGTGAAAAGTGACTAGCGTGCAGACTGGAAGTAGAGGGTGGCAAGGGAAGACCTGGAAGAGGGTGGTAAATAGGACGGGATGGAGAGATGTCAATTTATCCTGGCTTTGTTTACGAACGATGCCCCGAGACACACCGAGGGGACTCGACGACGGCTAGTCGACTACCAAGGGAAAAAGAGAAGCCCGTTAATCCGGGCAAAAGACTAGTCGGCGGCTTGGCATTCGTCTTTTTCAAGGGGGTTGGCTTTAAGTTATATCGGTGTCCCGCTATCCAAGAGCGCGACCCACCCGATGAGGGTATACATAAGAGAGGGCGAGCACTCTTCTTCCAAGAAAGTCAGTGATAAGGTGACGACGAACGGAGGCAATGGACTGCACGGGAAAAAGAGGTCGTCGTCGTCGTTGTCCTTGTATGCCAAGCTTCAGAGGCGCATCATCTGCGCCAGTGCCACGAGAACCATGAATATCCGATATTCTATGGAAAACAATTTAACGACCTTCCTATTGGCTTGCTCGCATTTCTCCTTTTTTTAGTTAAGACGAGCTTAGAGTGGGTTGGTTCCTATCCTCTGGATATGTGTACGATGAAAAATGTGACAATGCATTCGTATTTGTTAGTTGTAAGGAGAAATATTTACCATTTATATTTTATTTATGTATGTGACGATGGCGACATCTTGCCCAACAGTGTATACTCTTCAAATATTCAATATTTTATCAAATAACAGCGAAAACTATTTTCCTATGCAGCTTTCATTGAAAAATGAAAGAATGTTATAAAATATATACGATTCGATTATTAAATAAATAAGTGTAATAGAATTTATTTGTAAATGTGACAAATTATGTAACAAAAAATGTATTTTACATTGTATATATTTATAAACAATAAAGTTTGAATGTGTACATAATATATCTACGTATTTTAATTGTTTTACAATACTTTTTACATCTCATCAAAGAAAGCTTACTCATAAACCGTGTCTATTTCCTGTTTACACATGAGAGGATTAATTTTCGATATTATTTGTAATTTAAAGAAGCCTGTTACTAAAAATATAATTAATGAATTCAAATACTGAATTTAATAAAGTGACATCACATCGATTGAATCTACAAGCTATTTACATAGCTGGACTAGAGTTTTGCACCTACTTCTAATCGTTACAATTTAATTCCATTAATGAGAATATTATCAATCGCTGTGAAGAACAAATATTTGAATCGAATAAAATTGAAATCCGTTTAATGGTGTTTATCGAGAACCACTTTCCATTACAGTAATATCCGTTATCTTCAAATAACAGAGTAATGATAACGAAAGCATCGTTTAAAATTGATGATTAACGGTCCCGCTGGCTGTCCCGTAATTAGCGTGCGAATTTTCGCGAGGTAGAGGTATGGATTCGATTATTGAATCATGCACTAGTTGTCTTCGTATTCGTGGCTATCGTGGAAATTTAGCCGGGAATTATGAGATTAAAGGGTGAAACGCTGGGCAAAAGTAATGCACTCAATATTTCTGAATTAATTAATGTGCCGCTCGGGTGGAAAAAGTCCCCTCTGCGGTTGAGAAATCGAATTAAACCCCACTCAACCATGTGACCTGCTGTTGATTTTACCTATACGCACTGTTAATTTAATATTTCACGTCAAACGCGCACATTCTCGCGCTCATGCGCTACCCAGCTGACGCTGATGAAATACTCTTGTCCACGAATTTCAAAACTCAAAACCATAAATGCGCATCCCTTTTAATTAACAAATCGTAGTCGTTCATATTAAAGTGGAGCAAAAGATTTTTCCGACTTTTCTCTCCTTTTTCTGTGTTCTTTTTTAACGTATGTTTTAAATAAGTACGATCAAAATCTAAATTCAACTCACTACGTTTTTACCAAAGAAAAAACATATGAAACGCGATAATCTACCTTTTCCTATTTAATCTCTATTTGTATCAGAAACATCTGAAATTCCCTCAACATGAATGCTCAAGTACTCTACTGTGATTGAATGGAACTGCATCTGATGTTTCTGTATTTTCCATACTTTTAAAGTGGAAATTCGAATGAGAGAAAATATTAATCGCTTACATCTTTAAAGCGTTCGAAAGAAATACTGAAATCCACCGGTCCATGTTGCCTTTGCATTTATATTACTTACACTCTGACCGTGAATCTATAGCAGACACCTACAGCATTCAACTCATTTCGGACCGTCACGTCTCGAATGACTCAAATACTAACAAACTTTAAGTTTAAATGCGTTATTCCCGCGTAACACAAATTTATTATCTACGTAATCGAACGTTTTTGGACTTTAACCACATGAGGAATATCGATACATATGTGTACGTTTGATTTTACATCAAAATTATCCTTATTTAATAATCACAATACTTTATAAAATTAAAAAAGATATAATATGTACTCTATAAGGCTGTATGGCAGTATGTATTCTATATACTCTATATTGTTGTTATACTTTAAATAGTACGTTTGCTTTTATATAAAAATTATTGTTATTTACGATTACATTAGTTTTTATAATACGTATATGGATACACTTTACACATGCACATGTTTGTAATGAAAAATTTATTTGGAAACATCAAACTTATCATTTAATTTCTTTAATAGACATAGTGGATACGAATACTTATAGGACTGACTGTATATCCTAATGGTCATCAGATTAAGATATAGGTTTTCTACCTATACAGATTCATTGTAGAGATGGATTCATGGAGATTAAGGGAGTGGACTCCCGTGCCTTGTATGCGCTCGTACGCACTCACACAGCTCCACATCACTGTATATGTACATGGAACTGTAAGGGCTGCGTATTGTCTTATTTTTGTCTCGACAATGCAAATTTGAGACCTCTCAACAGTCGTCAAAAATAGGACAATACGCAAGCCCTTGCAGTTCCGTGTATGTATACAGTGATGTGGAGCTGTATGAGTGCGTACGAGCGCACACAAGGCACGGGAGTCCACTCCCTTAAGTTGAAACCTTGGGAGATTGGTATTTTAATATAACGAAATGAGAAGTAAATATTTCTACTTAAACTAGAGTAACTGTTAAGGCTAGCGTGGCCCAGGTAGACCACACGGAGCACCGTTATCCTTTTGCTTGCAAAATCTGCCCACCACGTGCGTTTGTAGCAAGCGAGCCCCTCGAAACATCATAAAACAGCAAGCGGCTACGACTCAGCCAAAATATGGAATTTCCCCAACGTTGCCAGGTTTCGCCTCTTGCTTGACATCAGACTCGCACCTAGCTCCTACCCCTTGAAATGGCCTTGGGAAGGGGGAGTCATGGGGAACGAGGAAGGTGGCAAGTTTGACCCTGGTCAGAATTGCTAGAACCACCGGAATCGCTCGAACCGTGGAGTCACTCGTTTCGATAGATTAAACTTTGTACAACACACTTTTTGAGTCTTTATTTCCCTCGAAGGAGGGTGGTCCTTCAGATAAAACTTGTCGGCACACACGTGCAAACGTCACCAAACTCGAAGGTCATTGTGGCAACTGCGAGCGTAAACAGTAACAAACGATCAAATATAAAGGCACAAAATTAATTTTTACATCTAAAAGTTAACCTTGAAACAATATTGATAAATCGATTATTTGAGAAGAGAATCTCTGTTCCACAGTTGAATATATCGCTGACACGATCGCGGGGCGCTCTAAATATTTTTCTACGTCTCTTAACGACGAGCATTTGTGCCATTTCAATGGCGATAGGAAGTTATCGCGCGACGTCAAAAAATGTCTTGTCGAGGACACGGGAAAAAATTGGAAAAAGAGGAGGCGGGAAATTCCGTCGAAGCGGAATCAGAATTGTTCGCGTTTAATTTCCAGTAGTAGTCTCTGGGAAAAGGAATGCGCCGTCTCGTTCCCTACCTCATTCGCAGAACAATTATCTGAATTACGTCCGTTTACTATCCTCTAAGTCCATGGCAGCGAGGTTTGCAAAGGAAGGTGCGAGCAGACGCAGCGTTAATTAACGTTGTATTTACTCGGCCGGAAGTAGGCTGATGTATCGTCACTGGCCTGACTTTGCACATCGACTTGCCTCCCACGACCTAAAATTATGTACAAAAGAACGAACCCGCGGGATCCCTCGGTTTGAAAAAGTGAATCAAGGCGGACTTCTTACTTCTTTTACTTTTAATTACATATTCTGCTTTTTCTCTCACTCTCCCGCGCGAACAGCACCTTGGGGTATTTTTTAGCTGAGAGTTTTAAAAATTACGCGTCGGCAATGCGAAAAAAAGGCGCCATTTAAGAACGTTTTTTTTTTCTTTTTCTTCCACATCGAGCGCACTGTTAAGGGCTCGTTTTAAATAGGGCGTTGGGGGTAAGTACTTTGTTTTGTCGTACAACAATGGAAGAAATATCAAATTACTTGTTCACATTGAGAATTGCGAAAAGCCAGGTGAAATTTTGAAACGAAAGGTGACTCCGGGGAGCTTCACAAACGGAGTTTCGGAAAGAGTAGTAAATCCTCGACGAAAAAGGGTTACCACGCTTTTCGTCTCCTTTTCCGTCGAGTTTGGATTTCTTTGCAGCGATTCCACCGCGGATTTAGCATGGAATATTCATCTTGGCCCGTTTTCGCCTTACCGCGTACGCCATCTCGATTCCACAGTTGGCTTATCCAACGACTTCGCGGAGGATCGACCTTAAAATTCATACGAATCGATCCTCGTGAAAGAGAAAGGTGCAGTTGCTCTTCTAGCGACGACAACGAAGTCGTCCCGATGAAATAAACTCGGTGGCCAATGTTAATCGAACAAGTATATGCGTATTCATCAATTATGAGATAATTGTAATAAAATCGTTAAATTTATCATCACTGTACTGGAAATTGTTAATTAAATTGTTGGATTTGCCAATGCGGCCAAAAGTTATATTTATCACATTCGGTAGTATATATTCGTTGAATTATCGCGTTACTCGACGTTTCATACTTCAACTCGATATGAAAATAATTTTTTATAATTCCGAAAGGACTCATTTTTCAACCCATACTTATTAGGAATTTTTTTCCATTTGATAAATGAAACTTCTAAAACTTCTGAACCCTCTTTTTTAACATCTTGTTTATTTATAAATATTCAATTATCATTTCTACTATATCCTGATTCTACTAATGACATGTTCACATGTCGACGTTCACAAGTGAAATTAGAAAATAGATATAACATGAACACATTGAACAATGATTTAGAACGCGAGAAAACAAGCGAAATATATTTTTATTTACAACCTACGGCTGTTTTAGAAGGTGGAAGTGTGTTGCTGCAAACGACAGCTTTAAAACGCATCAGTAAACATTTTTATACCGCGTTAAACGCTACGGAATACAGTAAAATGACACTTGTAGTAACATTTTTTTTCGGCACGCTCGCTGCGTCTGTTAGCTGCGGACGCGCATGCTTCCGTGACCACGCGGATTTTTCGGTATAATCTATTGTTTCAAACAATGGTATTCCTGACATTAGAGAATGCATGTGGTTAAAAATATTTTTAGGACACGTCGTTGCAGTGGCATTAGAATCGTTAAGAATATTTTATCGACATTTTTTATTATTACTTTCAAATTACATTCAAATGTGCATTCCAGGTGTATTGTTTTATCAGATTCTGTCGTTGGAATATATTTATTTGTTTTACCTCTGTATGAATTATAAAAAATTAATCTTGATAGAGGAAAATAAAGTATTTATGAAGAAGACCAGGACATGTAACGTTATAGTTGAAATGTGAACTTAAAAAATGCTGCATTCCCATCTCTCTCAACGCCTTCATTATAAATTATTCTCGACCAATATTTTGGTATTTTTTTTTAACTCTCACTTTATAAAAAACGAGATTGACCAGTTTAATATTCTAAATAATCTATCAAGCTGAAGACCGATCTTTATGGGCATCATTTATGTGAAATTAAGATGTCGTTCTTCTAATTTTCAATCTTCTGGTCTGGTTGCATTAAGGCAAACTGACGATGCAGCAGCTGGAGATCGGTTTCTAATTAAATATCACCAGCAGGTGTCGGTATATATATAGATATACATATACATGTGGATAACTGCCGCATGTAATCACCTCATTTGCTGCTGACAAATAGCATCGTCTAAACGGATTCCGCTCGTGCAATTCTCTAGATCGATAAGCATTGAGAGGGAGATAACGAGAGTCGTTTACGTCCACACCAATTCGTTAAATCGGCTCTGCCTTCGTCGAAAGTTCGATAGTTTTCGCTAAATCCGTGAATGGGGTATCCGTTCTCTTCGTTCGATTTATCTGCGAACTCCTTTTATTTCTGCTACATTATTTTTGACCAAATCTCCTTTCAAAGATTAGCCACATATGAAAGAAAGTACAAAAGAACATATTCCTATTTATTATTGCTATTAATTATTTATTATATATTAATGTATTTTATTAAATATTGACACAGTCTGCAGCACGAACTTACGGGATAACCTAATAGTAACTAATTGTTCATTCATGTTACTATTATTTACTAATTATTCATTCAGTTATTATTTGAGTATGAATTAATTTGTTTGTTAGTGTAAAAGAAGCACGTATTCTAAATGCAACAGTCAACTATAAGCGTCAAGTATAACGGAACATGATTAAGTGTACCCGTACCCGACGAAAATTCAATGTCGATTTTCTTGGAAACAAAACCTCACATGAAAAATTTTTATTCTATATTTTCGACTTATTTTTTCATGTAGAATCACCCCCTTTTCGCTTGTACCACCAGTTACGGAATATTCTGTATATTCTATGTTAAACCACACAAATACTCAAGATTTCACACCACAATACCTACAAAATTTCTGTCTATATAACGTTGTTCTGAAACATTTAAAATTAAAGAGAATAAATCTTCATTAAAAATTCTTAATTTTATCAAATCCTTAAAACGCTTAAAATCCTTTCATAAAATACTTCTAGCAATTTCCTAATATTTCTCGCGACTCACTCACAAATTTCAACGTCCCATTTTATTACATCGCTCACTTGTCCCTTAGAAGCACAACGTGACCCCCCTCGAAGGGCGGCGGGGGCGCCCCCCCCCTGTTGAGAATCGCTAACTCTGAGGAAACAATCTTAAACCACGTCCGCGACATATTATTCCTGAAGCACGAACGGTTTAATGGTGTCCTTCGGTTGTGCATTCACGTCTCAGATACACGTATATCTGTGCAGGAATTGCGAGTACGTGAATTCATAGATGGAAGTGCAGAAGGTACGTGCCGCGGCGGCAAACGGCACCTGCATGTCCTCAGGGCGGCCGCACACGGACACGGTCGTATACAACCTGGATGTAACTTAACTCTCATACGACGATACCACCCAACCCTCCGCACCCTGGGAAACTCGTTAGTGCATGGGTAGATTGTTCCATGGACTTGCCAGCGTTACCATTTTGTGGGTAGAGTAGAGACGACCCGGGCTATACGTGGAGGCAGCATAAGATAGGGTAATTGATTACCGCGCGGTCCTACGTAGATTAATAACAGTCACCGTTATCATTCATGCTCGTAGAGGTTTCACCCTATGCGCAACGCCCGTGATACACGATACTTGGCTGCCAGTGACTCGGGACACGTTTACCCGTGACACGCTAGTTCTACAACCAACGATACGTTTCACGCGACAAGATTTCAGACGCATTTCTGTCAACGGGAAGTTTAACGCCATTCAGAACCCCGTTATTAGCCCCGCCGAATGCAACTGGTGCCGCGGAAGTGATTATCCTGCTCCGTCTGACGACGTTTGGAAAAAGGAAAAAGGAATGTCACGATTCGTCATTTTTCGGTTTGGGTTTGGAGTCGTCTCTGGGCGAAGCCAAATTTATTAGGAATTAATTGAAGTAGAACTATAATTTCGATAAATTTGAATTTGTGAAGCACGCATGTGCATTATTTTTACGGTAGAAGTGCATTGTGTTGTAGAAGTGTCATTTTTGTTCGATATGACGACCTAATTCGAAATTTTAAATATAATTATAATGATATTATAATAATATGTAACACATATATAATATACATATGATATACATATATCATTATAATATCATTATAAATATACAATTAATTATATCGTTTCATAATCATACAAATACTTCATTTCGAATAATTTTATATATTATTGTCGCAATATTTTTTCGAGAATTTGAAAATATTCAAATGCTGATTATTTGAATTTTTTCTTTATTTTTTACTTTTAAACAAAACCAGTCTCCGTTAATACAGGTAACATAAAGACGAAGTAATACAAGATTAATAAAATATTAGACAAATTATAAGAAAGTCAATTAAATATTTTCTTCTCATATCATCATCTTAAATTTATTAGCTCCCAAAATGTATGCTCTTGATACCAATAGAGATTTGCTATATCTTCTCAACAGCATTCTGTACACTTTTAATGCAATAGTTTATCTTTTATATGCGACATGGTACATTATATAGTACTCACAAAGAAGTCGTCAATTTCTCTCGAAATCGTATGTAAATGTATTGTATCTCATAACGAAAGTCATGAATGCACCATGGGGACTAACAACCCGCATGCATCACACTTCCAGGAGTTATAGCGCATACAATTATCTATACAACAACTTGAAACTCAAAGGACAAACTGTCGCCAACGCAATGCTATCATATTCCGCAATTCAATACGGAAAAGTAATTTAAAGTTACCTGTATACCCGTGCGCCGGTGTCGGAAGCCATTAACCTTATCACAGCGTTACGTTACATTCGCGATGACTCACATGTTCCAAGACACATGTTCCGTCAAGATCATCCACCTCCTGGCAAAATTAGTAGTTGCAATTGCAGTTGGAGCTACACCGGCAATTATGCGTATCTAGCATCGCGTTAATAATAATCTAGAAGCTACCTGGGGACCAAACACTAATCTGTGATCGTTAACTACAATTAAGTTTGACCTCGCATATTCTCGTTGCACAGCGTGATGATCAACAGCCCTTCTCTAACAAATTTTCAACCGCTATCGTGTTATAACTTCCAACTTATCCTGTGAATCATCGACTCATCGCGCACTTACCGCGAAAGGAAAATAAAAGTTTCGCTGGAATCGAAACTTTTGTTGATTATAAAGGGTTTTCCAAAAGAAGTTTTAGGAAAACAACATTAAGAGGTCAAAGATTAAGTGGTATTCCTGATTTTTGTTAATAGAGAAGAATTAATTTAATTTTCGTATAACTTTGAGAATATTTTGTCTATGTCTTAAAGTGCATTTGTGTAATTTTTTCAATTCATTTCACACAGTTATGTTTGAGATAACAGCTAGACAGGTCTTCGCCTAAGTTTGCTATTGGTGAGAATTCTGAAGGTTACTAATTGTTACCTGACATCACGCTATGAGGTGTAGCGATCCTGAAATGAATTGATTTTGGGGATTTTTTGAATGAAAAATTATGCTGTGGATTGTTTTAAAACGTTGCGTGTCTATTGATTAATGCTGAAACAGTAAGCTGAAATTTTTTCAAATAGAAATGATTTTTCACTCGCGAGTTAAAAAAAATTACTGTCAATGATATCCATAGTATAAACAATCGTACTATTTCCACACATCTTGCGCGGGAAGCGACTAAAGTCGTTTTGCATAGACTATTGCGCCGCCCTACGGCGAGAAACACAAATAACAGCGCCGGCGTGAACGTGTTAAATACCTATTGCAAATTCTACTGTCCGTTAATCACAGGATGGACAATGATAAAATAGAATGTGAAGATGAAGATTTGTATGCAGATAGTTTATGGAATTACGATGACTAGGTTATCAATGATGATTATAGCGACGACGAAATTATATATCGTTCTAGAACTATTATTCAACGAATAATTTCAAGTAGTTCTGATTCGAGCCCGGATTCGGATGATTCTGATTCTCAAGAAGAATGGTCATCAGTAGACAAACGCCCAGTCTTGGAAAAGTTTTTAGGTCGATCAGGAATAGATACGGAAAACGTTCCGGATAATGTAGCGGATCCTTTATTTATTGGCGATAATTTTGTTACATTCTTTGTAGAAGAGTCAAATTGATATTATTATAAAAATATTGATAAATTCACTTATTCTTCTTATGGGACAAGTGCGTAATGACCGAAAAGAGGATTATTGAAGCACGGATCCGTGTATAGAAACGCCCAATTTTTCCGAAAACAATGACAAGAGACAACTTTCATATGTTATAGAAGACCTGGTACTTCAATAACAATGAAGAGTTGACTGATGGATCAGACAGGCTTTCGAAAGTCAGGCCACTACTGAACTACTTTGTTCCCAAGTTTATAAAGGTTAAGCCTAAAGAGAAACTAAGTTTTATTTTATAAATACCTAAAGTTCTCAAACTGCAGCTATTTTGTGTATGAATTGTAAAGAATCGCCCACTATCCGTTGAGAGTTTGGCGGCAAAGCATCCGCGCAAGATGTGTTAAAAGAAAGAAACCAAAAAATTCTCAACCTGTATAAACGAGACTATAGATCGAATTTGGGTTATTTAAAAATATAAAAAAATAAAAAAGTGGCAGTAGCTCCTTAATCAAAGAAATAGCGTGGAATGTATCCGATTTTTTAATTTTTAACGAATGTACAGATGATAATAATTAAACATGATGGACGATGTCGTTCAAGACTGGTGTGTTTAGTTATTAAGAAGCAAAATCTTGAAGTCCCTTGTAGAAAATCGTTTGTTTTCTGTAAATTCTCTTTGTTTCTTAATCTCAATTTCTACATTCGTTCTACTTGCACCTATAATCGTCATCTTGGCAGCTGATTCTTCTGTTATAGCTTATGTATTATTTTCTTATCTTGTTCGCTTTCTCTCGAACCTTTGTTCTCTAGACCTAAGCCTTTAACCCATCCACTCTACTAATTGCGTCACTTCTCCGATTGTTTCCTTGCTTGAGGTACTTGTGGATTCATCTTTTTTAATGTATACAAGTTATTATCTTACTTAGTCAACCTCCCACACGTCAATTGTCCGTGTCCCGAGAATCTTCGTCTTACTTGCTCATTCCGCAACTCGATTTCGAGCGTTTAACATAATATTGTAAATCGACTTGAATTGATAATTAATAAAAAGAAAAATGGCTATTTCTCTTTCCATTGGCACTCTCTCTCTCTTATTATTCCACTAAGAGGAAAATAAAGTGAAATATTCAAAGTATACTTGATACTGTAATAAATAAATGACGACTGTTTGTCTTAAAGGTGAAAAAAACCACAAACAGTGAAACATATGGGATAGTAAGTTATTTTTGAAAAACTGATGTAATCATGATACAGAATGAATAACTGAAGAGAATTTTAATTTCCTTGGTATACATGTCGTGGCAGTATCAAATACACAAATAGGTATATTTAATTTATAGTATCGGTAGTCGGTAACCGATACTCTTCCATAAAAGGTTGCGTATAGAGAGGACGCGAGACCTCCCAGCGCGTAAAACGTACGATCAGGGAAAAAGACAAAAGCCCGTTAGTTCTAATAAAGACGTTGCGAAACTACATGTTTCTGTACGTACTTTAGTGTTTAGTTATTTACGCAGTAAAAATGGAAAATTTACGACAAGTACCCGGATTGAACGAAAGTATTACGAAAGCGTCAGTGAAAGTAGTAAAGCCTTTCATCAATTTGTGTTCGGTGAAGTAGGTGATTGACGGAATCAAATGCGTTTGAGAAACTTTACGGGTTTTCAAGAAGCCGAAGATTTTGAACAATCAAAAGCAAAAGTAGTATGGGCAGCCAAGGAGTTAGAATTGGGTGATCTAATCTCTATTTGCCACGTGTTAAAAATTAATTACAACGGGACACCCGATGAAATTGCGCGACGCATTTATGGTTGTCTCGCGAATCTCAATCTATTGTGCGAAACTGCTAATGAAGAAGAGTCAGACGAAGAGAGGAGAGCGTATTTCAGGAGGTGGAATCTCATGTCAATCGAGAGGAAAATCGTATGGTTTTAGTAGGATTCACCTTGAGCTTTCGTGATGTTGAAGACTCTATTAGGCTGTTTGATGGTGGTGATGAATATTCAGTGGAAAATTGGATCGCTGATATCGAAGACAATGCTGCTTTATTGGGATGGTCTGACATTCAAAAATTATTATTCGCCAGAAAACGTTTGACTGGATTAGCTAAAACTCTTGTGCAGAGTGAAAAAGGAATTACGTCGTGGAAAAAGCTGAAGTCATGCCTGCTTGAAGAATTTTCGACCAAGATAAACAGTGCTGATCTTCATAATATGTTATCTAACAGAAAAATGCATCGGGCTGAAACAGTGCAGGAATACTTTTCACAAATGAAGGAATTGGCGTCAAGAGGTTCGGTTGAAGCAGAAGCACTGATACAGTATATCGTGGAGGGAATTCCTGATGATCTTTATCGCAAGATTTCCGTATATGAAGCGCAAACTCTTAAAGATTTGAAAGCGAAATTAGAAGTTTACGGTAAACTAAGGAAGAAAATTCATATTCAAGCGAAAAAGAAAATTCATATTCAAGCGAAAAAGAAAATTCCAGTACGAGTCACCGCACCAGTGAAGGTCACGTCGCCAAACAAAACAGTGACGAAGACAGTGGCGCAAAAGAACGAGACGAAAGAAGAATTGCGATGTTTCAATTGTAACGAAGTTGGCCATTTTTACCCGATCATCAAAAAAGGGATTCCCCGCTGCGAACAACAAGTACAAAGCCCAGACCGACGACATCAACAGGAGATACTACTACGCATTTAGTCCGGCAAACTTTAAAGTATTGTTCCTTCTTACACAATTATGGTACAGTACGTACTATACGCTACGAAGGAGTTAACAAAAGCGAAATTACTATATTAGGGAGATTATGGCAAAAGGTTTAAATACGGGATTGCGAAGTTCTTATTAACTTTTATGTTGTTCCAAAAATTACGATGACTAATTCATGTTTATTGGGTAGAGATTTTATCGCGAGCGACAGTATTCGGATAAGGTTTGGAAAAACTGTTGAAATTTTGAAGCCATCGACAGAAATAAAGGCGAATGTTGATATTCCTGAAATACTAGCTATTGAAATAAGTGAGGACTCTGTACAATTGGTCGAGACGAACGTAAACAATAGTATCAGTTGGGACGTTAGAGATAAAGTGCATACTATTATGGATGATTATTACGTAAGACCGGAGAGACCGAAAACGCCTAAAACTCAATTACAAATGTAACTTTCGATTAAACCAAACCATCAACCATTTTGTTACAACCCTATACGTTTGTTATATTTTGAGAAAACAGCTGTTCAGAATATTATTCGCCATTTATTAGAAAGAAAGATAATACGTCCAAGTACATCACAGTATAGCAGTCCTATTGTATTGGTTAAGAAGAAAAACGGACAAATTCGTATGACGGTGGACTATCGAGCGTTAAATAAGATGACGTTACGAGATAATTTCCCTATTCCCCGAATCGACGATCTAATTGAAGGACTTCGCGATAAAGGGTATTTTACACGACTAGATTTAAAAGATGCGTTTCATAATGTTGTAGCATACGAAATCCAAGAAATACGAAAAGCGAGCGTATGAAATTTCTAGAACATAGAAGGGAGGCAGCCGCGTGGTGCGAGACGCGAGGCGCGGACCGTGAACTCGTGAACCTTCTCGACTAACGACACGACCGTTGACAACCGCGGCCGCGGATAGCAAACATGCGATATAAATTGAGGGCTCGTAGAGACATTCGGCTTATTTGCTATTCCGGGAGAGAGGACGAGGTAAGATCATCGGCTGCTCTCGGAATTCGGCTTAGGAACTCCGACAGGAGAGTTCGCTAATAATACCTGGGCGCCTGCTGGCGAAGGGAGAGGACGGGTGTATGTTCCTGGTCGCCTATTCGACAAGGAGAGTTCGACGATAATACCTGGACGCCTGTCGAATGGGAGAGAACAGAGCTACTCGTGGACATCCCAGTTAGAAATAAGGAAGAGGACGGGAGTATGTTCCTGGTTTCCCATTCGACAAGGAGAGTTCGGCGATAAAACCTGGACGCCTGTTGTGTAGGAGAGAACATAACTACTCGTGAACATCCTAGTTAGAGCTAGGGGGAGGTTATTTCTGGACGCCCGTTCATTTTTGGAGAGTTCGACGATAATACCTGGACGCCAATTACGAGCGGGAGAGTACAGAATGATTCTTCTACTTCAAAGATTGAAAATTGTAAAATATTGTAAAATGAGGAATTGTATTATGCTCTTTTATATACTTCTGTTCATTCTGAATTCCTGTTACAATTATACATTCCCAATCCTCTGTATAACCATGTTCCTCATAATAAACCTTTTTCTGTCCAGAATTCTTTTCCTTGAATCCTTAACCATAGCTACAATGTTAAATTAAAAGAACAATCGATTCCATACACGTCTTTCGTTACTTTTATGTGCCAATTTGAATATATCCGAATGCCATTTGGATTGACAAATGGACCATCTTTTTTCATGTGATTTGTAAGTGCAGCTTTCCGTACGTTATTAGATTACGAAAAAATTTCAATCTACATATATTGATGACTTATTGATGGCAACCAAAACCAGAGAAGAAAATTTAGAGATTTTGAAGGAAGTGTTGACTATTTTAGTAGAAAATTGTTTAGAATTACGATTTGAAAAATGCACATTTTTATTTACTGAAATTACTTATTTAGGTTATAGAATGTTTGCGAATCGGCTCTCAAATGACGCACCGTGAGGCTGCCGGCGTCCCATCGATCAGTCATCGATCGACAGCTGGCGCTCTTGTCCAGCGGACGAGATTTCGGCCGAGTTTCGGAACGCGCAACGGCCGCGTGCTCGCGCCACGTGCGCTGAGACGCCATTGTGAATCTAGTATTCAAAGTAACTTTTTAGACATTTTTACCAGCCTACCTTAAGTTCAGCTCAAATTCATAGTTAAACTTATCCCGGAGTGCGGTAAGGTGAAGTTCAGCGCATCAGTGCACCAGCTCACCAACCAGCAGACGGCTGAATTCATATATTAACGGCGCCAAGCGGACTAACCAGCGCAACGTGTTCCACGTTAATGTGTGATAGCTTCAACCGTCGATAGTAAACTCATCTTTGACAGATATCGCTTAGAAAAACTCATTTGCCAACTCGAATTGGCTCTATAAACAATGCATCAGCTCAGTTTGTGTTTACTGCTCTATTGTGTGTGATTGCAACGAATTTCGAATTGACGAGAATAAAATTTTACATTACAACCAAGACCGAGAGCATTCATTTCTGCAGTCCGACTGAACCTAACACTAGTTCGCGAACATAGAATTAGTGCCAACGGTGTTAAACCTAGTACCGAGCATATAGATGCATTGCCACATTACCCAATACCGCGAACGTACCGCGAATTCCAGAGTTTCTTAGGGTTAATTTTATACTTTCGAAAATTTATTCGAGATTTTACATACATTTCAAAGCCGCTTTATGATTTATTAAAATCAAAAAAGGAATTCAAATGGGATAATGAAGCTTTAAAATCTTTTGAAAATTTAAAACAATTAATGATATCCGAACCAGTTTTATGTATTTATCCACCAACGGTTATTACAGAACTACACTGCGATGCAAATTCTTCAGGATTCGGTTCAGTGCTCTTACAGAAACAATCAGACAATAAATTTCATCCTATTTGTTATTTTAGCAAGCGAACAACGCAAACAGAATCACGATATCATAGTTTCGAATTGGAAGCATTGGGGATTATTTACTCTCTTGAACGATTTAGAATATACCTACAAGGCATACGCTTTACTATTATCACAGATTGTGATAGCTTAAAGTTAACCCTCGAGCGAAAGGAGGTTAATTCCAGAATTCTTAGATGGTTACTTATATTGCGAAATTATGATTATGTTATAGAGAATAGAAAAGGCGAACGAATGCACCATGCCGATGCATTAAGTCGGATGTATAGCGTATTAATTATTTCAGAAAATAGCTTTGAGCGAAATTTAGAAATTTTACAAAATGTAGACCCGGAAATTAATAAGATTAGAGCCAAGTTGGAACAGGAGGAGGATAGATACTTTGAATTAAGCAACGGCTTGGTATATCGTAAGGCGAATGGTAGATTATTATGTTATGTTCCCTCATCCATGGAGGATAACGTAATACGTGTGAGTCACGAAGAAATTGCTCATTAGGGTGTGAATAAGACAGTAGAATATATATGTAGAATATATTGGTTTCCCGTTATGAAAGATAAATTAAAAAAGCATATTTCGAATTGCTTAAAATGTATAACATTCGCAACTGTTGCAAATAAGATTGAAGGGAAGTTACATTGTCCGGAAAAAGGAAATTTACCTTTCCAGTGTGTGCATATTGACCATTATGGCCCATTGGAAAGAACTAAACACCGTTAGAAATATGTATTCGAAATTATTGATGCTTTTACGAAATTTGTTAAATTTTATCCAACTATTAGTACAGGTACCGACGAGGTAATACGACATTTAAAATCTTATTTTGCAAATTATAGTAAACCAAAGAAAATTGTATCAGATAGAGGTACAGCTTTTACTTCTGGGAAATTTAAAGAATTTCTTGCAGAGAATAGAATACAACATATCTTAATTGCGACTGCCACGCCGCACGCGAACGGTCAGATCGAACGGATAAATCGATCGTTGACACCAATTTTAGCAAAAGTTACTGAAACTCCTTGTACCTGGGATAACGTTTTAGTACAAGCAGAATTTGCGTTAAATAATTCGATAAATCGATCAATTGGAGACACGCCAGCTAAACTTATTTTCGGAACTAATCAATTAGGATAGCTTAGTGATGATTTACGCGAAGTTACCTAGTTTTTTCATAGGCCCTAATTATCTCCTGGCAAGAATTTTACAATCTGTTTCCTATTTTCGAAGACACTTTCTAATCGGTTACTGGCTCACAAAATCAAGTATTAATATTATAAAAATATTGCGTATTGTAAACGAAACTTAAAGTTGTCTGAATTGCATTGTGTTTGGTGCCATTGTTATCAGGAAAATCTCGCCAATATATTGCAAATACTTTCATCAAGATACAACAAAAAATACAAAATCTTGGATGAGTAATAAGAAAATAATGTTAACTTCGGTCACGCATATTATTCCTTTCGAGTATGTACCTACCTGCGGATGGTCATAAAGACCAGCTCCACAGTTGGAAAGAATAGCAATGCCCAAGCATGCCCATGCCCTTTTCCGAGGGTTTGAAAAGGGACAAGAACGAAGAAAAAGGCGATGTTTTTCCCGAACGTGTTCGCCGGATCCACCACCTCGTGGATCGCTGAATTTGGTTCGCGAACACAGTTTTCACCTAACCCAGCGGGGCTACTTTTACGACTTTATGCCTATCAGGAGGGTCATTTGTTAGCGAACTCTGCTATTTCCCGTCCACACTACGGCGAAAACCGGTGAATAACAGGGTTAGCTACCATGCTTACGAACGATGTACGCGAACCAGTGTTCGCGCAGTGTGGACCCGGGGTTAGAAGAGAAAAACAATGAATATCGAGATCTAAATAGCATTAGGCAAAGCGCAGTTGAGAAAATTCAAGCGAGTAATGCGTATAATGAACAATACTATGACAAGAAGCGTAAAACACCTACAAAATACCAATTAGGCGACCATATTATGTAATGATAGAGAATGTAGATGTAACTCCGAGTGTAAATAAGAAACTATTACCTAAGTATAGAGGACCCTATCTAGTGAAATGTATATTAGACCATGATCGTTGTATTATATGTGATCCGGAAAATAATCAATTGACCCAAATGCCTTTTGGAGGAACTTGTTCTGTCCAAAATATGAGGCGATGGATTAAAAGAGAACCGAATTAGTTTAAGTTTATTATTAAAAAATAACTACTTAATTATCGCGTTATAATTTAGATTTATGTTTAGATATAGTTAAGCTAAGTAAAATGTATATAGTAGTTTATTAGAACGAGTTTACTGAAGTTTGGATTATTTTATGTTAACCGAGAATTTTATTTTGTTTATTTATCTAAGACGAATGTTTATGTTTACCAAATCAATATTGTAATTTAATGAGTTTACGTCAAATATTAAAATGTTTATATTTTTTGTATAACCTGATGATTGTGGGCAATCTAGAGACGCGGTAGCGTCTCGGCGCCAAGTACATGAATATATGGCGTTGGAGCTACGCTACCACGTATCTTTTACAGGAGAGATGGTCCATTCCAACCTAACCTGAAACTTCTTTCATGAATATCTCGACACGCCGGCAATATTTTTAAATTTAAAGGCATTTTTCTAATATAAACCGCATATAAGCTTTCGAATAAAACCAAAATCAATAAAATCGGTCCACGTGCAACTGAGATATCGTAGTATCATGTCACAAATCTGTCAGAAACGGTATTTTTCATATGATTTTCCCGTCGTCAACCCTTAGCCAATAGGAGCTAAGCAAAAGCCAAGTGTCGTTCGTCGACTCTCGGAATCATTCGGTTCACCATGGCTCGTCGGCTATCGAGCGTCGAGAGTCGAAACAGATGTCATCATTCATAACCTGCCAAGTGTCAAAAGTTTTTACACTATTGCATTATTAATTATGTTTATATCAGCAAAATGTTTTCAATTTAGACTTTTTATGTAGGGTTTAATAACAAATTGCAGCCAGTGTTGTAAAGTGTTGATCGATCTTGACTACAAGGTAAGTTGTCAAAATCTGAATTGCGAGATACCTTTATTCATACAGAAAACTGTTTTTAATATAGATCCATACCACCAAAGTATTTTGAATTTAAGCTTGTTATGTAGAGCTTGTGGAAATGAAGGGGGCCAACAGGATTGGAGATTAACAAATTGCTGCCAGTAAAGTAAAATATAGATCAATTTTGATTACAAGGTAAGTTGTCAAATCTGAACTGCCAGATACCTTTATTCATACAGAAAACTGTTTTTAATATAGATCCATACCACCAAAGTGTTTTGAATTTAGACTTTTTAATGCAGAGCTTATACAAATGAAGGGAACCACAGGCTTGGAGGTTCTTCGTTAACAAATTGCAGCAACTGTTGTAAAATGTTTATCCATTTTTAATTACAAGGTAAGTTGTCAAAATCTGAATTGTCAGGTACCTTATAGAATAGATCCATACCACTAGTGTTTTTAATTTAGACTTTTTATGTAGAGCTTATACAAATGGACCCAGATAGCACAGAGACGTCTTATGTACGTTCATAAGACGTCCGGTACTGGACGTTTGGGACGTCCTATGGACGTCCAGACATCCAGTTAACGTCCAAACGTCCCCTGAACGTCCTGTGAACGTCCCTGGAACGTCTCAGTTACATCGTAGGACGTCCCTGGGACGTCCGATGTGGACATTGCCAGAAAGTTTTCTGTACGTCCCTGGGACCTCCGGTGCTGGACATTCCCAGAACTTTTTCTGTACGTTCTCTGTACGTCCATGGGAACTCCGGTGCTGGACATTCCCAGAGCGTTTTCTGTACGTTCTCTGTACGTCCATGGGACGTCCGGTGCTATCTGGGATAATAATATTAATTTATAATTGTAAATAGTGTATTTTATATTCGGAAAAAAATATTCTGTTCTACTTATTGAATAAATATTATATTATAAATAATATTAATAAATAATATTTAATTTGTTTAAAAAAAAGTATTTTTCCCGAAATCTAGAAAGTTTAGAGCGGACATCCCTGGGACGTACAAAATTTAGGTTCCATGGACGTTCGCAGGACGTTCCAGGCGGACGTCCCCGGGACGTACAAGATTTACGCTCCATGGACGTCCTAAGGACGTCGGACGTTTGGACGTAAACTGGACATAAAATGGACGTCCATGGGACGTCCGGTGCTTTTGGGGGGAGTCATTTTCTCATTTCATCATTAACATTAAAATTTTTTGCAGCAAGAAAAAAAGTTGCAGGTATGAATAATTATTTATAAATTGAACAAATAAGTGTTTATAATTAATAAATTATACGAAATATATATTGTTGCGACGGTATGAAGATGCCACACTACAGTTCCCAGTTACATTGTCGCGACGGTGTGAAGATGTTGCGACGATGTGAAGTTGCGGAAACGAGTTCCCGCGCTTCTGGTTGCCAGGAAGCGGCAAACTTTTAAAATAATAGAGAGCGATTCGAGAACTCAAAGAGAGAAGACGTTTCGTTACAAGTCTCCAAGATTATCGTTATATTATCGTTAAATTATTTAAAAGTTATAGTTTGTTAATAAACTTTATATTTAATTAAAATGAATTCTCGTACTTCAACCCCCCGGCGCAACAATATATATATTCGCTTTTGTTATGCCCTCTCCCTTTATTTTACTCTATTCAATTAAAGAAACAAATAATAATTTAGACTGCTTATGTAGAGTTTACAGAAATATCA
This sequence comes from Hylaeus anthracinus, assembly GCF_026225885.1. NCBI lineage: Eukaryota > Metazoa > Arthropoda > Insecta > Hymenoptera > Colletidae > Hylaeus > Hylaeus anthracinus. The sequence continues at coordinate 366,354 of NW_026535289.1, read as the reverse complement.
ACATTATTTTTATAAATTTAAAATAGATTCTATATAATAAATTATTTGTAAAAAGAAGTAAGATCCGATAAAAAACTTCAAAAAAGTAAAAAAGTTACGCCAAGTACATGAAAAAGTGGAGGACTCAATGAGTTATTATTGAAAAATAGAAGATCCCCATAAAAAACTACAAGAAAGTAGAAAAAGATGTGAAATCGAAATAAGCTGCCAGATGATTTGCCTAGATTTCCGCGGCCTGGAAGTCAAATGCTTGGCGTGGGCAGGCAAGGTTAAGGTGTCGATGAATAAGAATTATTTTAAAACGCAAAACAATGAAAGTGTACTCATAATATTATCAGAGTTTTAAATTGACAAATTATCTGAAAGTCTGTGAGAGAGAAAGTATGGGTATTGATGATCTAAGAATGCCTTGGCTGGCCACGCCAAGCATTTGACTTCCAGCCCGCGGAAATCTAGGTAAATCATCTGGATTTCACATCTTTTTCTATTTTCTTGTATAATTCCTTGAGTCCTCCACTTTTTCATGTACTTGGCGTAATTTTTTTATTTTTTTGATCATATTGTCAGGATGGACGAACTATAGTATCGGTAGTCGGTAACCGATACTCTTCCATCAAAGGTCGCGTATAGAGAGGACGCGAGACCTCCCGGCGCGTAAAACGCACGATCAGGGAAAATGACAAAAGCCCGTTAGTTCTAATAAAGACGTTGCGAAACCTACATGTGATTTCTTTAGCCTCCTTAATTCGTTACTACAAATTCATTATTCCTTATATGTATTATGCTTCTTTACTTCTCTTCAAGTTTACACAATTGATTCTTACTATTTACTTTCTCTAATACTACTCTTCCTTTTTTTACTCTTTTCTCTTGATTTGAAAGTGCATTACTCTACTAATTTTTACATAAATTAGTATCTTAAAATCACGCGTATTGCCATTTTACTAAAACAAAATAAAAAGATTTACTGTATCTAGTTTTCATCAAAACGTACGATCCAAAATATTAGATAACAGCGCAGCACGTTTCCTCACCAGGAAACTACACTTGAAAAGTCAAAGTTCGTAGAAACTCAGCAGCAAACCATAATCCACGCCAAAGACATCATTCTTCTCTCGCAAAGTTTCATCGAAGCGTGAAGTAATAATTCCTTCAGAGCCTGGGCAAGCTAATCCCTCGCTCAACTCTAACTAACGCCAGATATCGATATCGTGCAGTTTACAATGCAAAACGCGACATTTTCGCCGTCGTGCACACGCGCGCGCAAAGTTATTCTGACGATTAGTCATGTCCGCAATAATTACTTGCATCAACGTTGCATACGTTTTTCCTAATTGTGTCGCTTAGCACTGGGACGCGAGTGCAGTGAATCACTGTTCCCTTTCGCCCGGTGAATGCAACATTGTGGCGAAGAACAGTAGCGTACAACTTTGGAAGGCATGAAACTGATGAAGCACTTCGACTTGGACAGCAACGCCAGTTTCGCGACGCTGGAGGAACTTCGTTTTCAGAAGATTAAAAAATTGTAGCTGCCTTTTCAGAACTCGAGGGTACAAGAAAATCCACGTACATGTTTATAGAATGACCATAATAAAATAGTGTATTGATATCGTTATTAAAATGAAGATCTGTAAATGAACTTATGAGTTTTGTGCTAAAGTAAAATTTATTAAATAGAATATTATTATATTATTTGAGAAATATATACATATATTGTATAGAATATAATATGTACACATAATATGCACATACATGTAGAATTTACTATATACATGTTTATAGAATGACTATAATAAAATAGTGTATCGATATCGTTATTAAAATGAAGATCTGTAAGTGAACTTATGAATTTTGTGCTAAAGGAAAATTTATTATATTATTTAAGAAATATATACATATACTGTATACAATATAATATGTACACATAATATACACATACATACAGGGTGTCCCAAAACTCGGGGAGGAGCCGGAAATGGGGGGTAGCTGAGACGATTCTGAACAAGAATTTCCTTTGCAAAAATGTCGGATGGGGCTTCGTTAAGGAGATATTAAGCGAAAACCCCGACCAATCAGAGCGCGCGTAGACCGTTGGAGCGGCCGCGGTAGCGTAAGCTACGCGCTGGTGGCCGCGCTTGCACGCGAACAAGTGACTCGACGT
>NW_026535289.1:275743-364093 GCF_026225885.1 Hylaeus anthracinus | reverse complement strand
CGCGCTCTGATTGGTCGGGGTTTTCGCTTAATATCTCCTTAACGAAGCCCCATCCGACATTTTTGCAAAGGAAATTGTTGTTCAGAATCGTCTCAGCTACCCCCCATTTCCGGCTCCTCCCCGAGTTTTGGGACACCCTGTATATATCGTATTATACACATTTTGTTTATTAACTGTGTTATTGGTTGTCTACTTACATTGCTTAATTTGAGTAAACTAAGATGAGACTATTGATGTATATAGTTACACTGCATAGAAATTAATGTTAGCCTAGATTAATATACATTTATGTAGGGAATTCTCTTTTAAGATACGAACTGTATTCTAAATAGGCCGGTAGTTACGTATTAACAAATACAGATAACAGAAATATGATAATTGTTGATAATGAGTTAAAAGAACTGTTTGCACTAATTAATGTTGAAATTAATGAACAAATAAACTGTATACTGTCAATAATATTCTAGACAACAGTGTTCTTGACCCGTCTTGATCGTTCAAGAATTATTAACCCTTAAAGGATAGCGTAAACCTTAGGTTTACAACACATTTGCTCACTATTGAGGACCTGCTATACGAAAGTTGTAATATCCAAGCAATATACTCACATTTACTAACTAAATCTAAAGCAATATGAAGGTTCCTTCATTCGATACCGACAGACGATCCATAAACCCTTTTATGATACCTACCAGTGTCTAACACTACCCCAGACCTCAGAAACCAAGGAAAGATTGTCACATTTCTAGGAATCCCTACTATGTGAATTACTGTTAAATTCTTCAGTGACATAATTCATTATTTATTCGGCAATACTCGTTTCGTACATGTCGATCGAGTGGCAGTGGCAGTTACGAGGTCAGTCACGTTGGTTCACCGCCACGTACGTATCTACTTGAACGATGCTACAGCTCGTGAGTACACCTCGTTCCGGTTCCCTCTTTCCCTCTTCTCGGGGGAGGAGGGGGGGGGGCGATTGTGTGCACAAGGAGAAGATGACGTTGATCATAGAGGCCAGGTGCAGCTGCATGCCACGACACGTATACCAGCGGCACACTCAGGAATGATTACATTAACCCGTTGTCGGTAGCACCATCAACGGCTGGACGAGCCTCCGGTACGGACAAGTGCGCATTAAGAGTGTGCGCGTGCCCGCATATCTATGTCAAACACACGCATACGCAATTCCAAGGTGGTCTAATAAAGCTCCGCGACGACGGGATTCCCCTTTGAGAAATTCAAGAGCGCGATGAATATCAAAGCAGGGCGTTCTTCAAACGTGTAATTACTTCTACTTCTTGATTTATATAGCCATAATTAACACGAATTTTTAATACCGCGTTGGTACGCTCTCTCACTCACTCCGGAAACTCGGACTCCTGTTAAGAGGGTCTCATTAGAATATTGTACAAATTATTGTCTAGGTAAAATTGAGTATAGGCGGGATATTACGGTTTCAGCGAGATAAGGGCCAAAAGAACACAGATATAAATAAAAGAGATTGGGCAGTTTATCTACGGAGTGCCAAAACGGATGCGAACACTACCACAGTCGCCAGAGGTTAACTTCGTAGAAAATCAGTGGCATTTATTAGATTTAAATATTCGCAAACGGAGAATTAGCAACGAAAACGATTTAAAGAAGGCAATGTTAGAAGAATGGCCTCACATATCAACGGAAACCACAAAAAAACTTGTCGAATGCATGCCAAAGCAACTGCAGGACGTCATTAAAGCCAAACGCATGCATACAAAGTATAAAAATCTGTTTTTCATATGTAATAATTAAATCACAAGTGTGCCAATACTTTCTTAACAGTCGAATGTTCGTTTCCGTAAAAATTCGCAACTTCTGTATCGTTAAACATACCGAAAGACGTATTTCGAATTAATATACGAGCCGTTCACTGCACAAATCGATTAACTTACCAGTCACATAAAAATTGTAACATTAGTGACGATTATTTTTTATCTATTCTTTAGGTTTATATACCAAAAGCTACATAAAACGTAAAAATTTCAAAATATCGCGGTAACGGGACCAATCGGGAGACATGCTCTACAAGATCCAAGAGGTTTTATCCCAATCGGTCAAGCCGTGTGGGCGTAGGAATTTAACATACATTAAAAAACAAAAACAAAAAAAAAACGAAATTCATAAAAAATAGGAATTGTGCAATAACAATAGTTATAAACAATAAGAAAAATCATTTTTGCATAGTGATCACCTCGAAAACGACTTCGACAGCAAAATGTAAAGGGTTTCATCGATTTCATCGAATTCAGACCACACATACGTGAAATAGTACAATTTTCGATAAAAAGTGCAATAAAGTGGTAAAAAATGAAAGTAGATCAAATGTCTTTTTAAGCTTTTAAGAGGCAACGAAGCCCTACCAGATGCAAGAAGATTCAATCCGATTGGTCAATTCGTTTCGGAATAAGAAGCAATACAAAATTTGTCGGTCTTTTGCGAAAAAAATGGGTAAAAAATAAGAAATCCCAACATTTTTTGGTAATGGGACCACCCCGGAGATATGCTCTACAAGATGCAACAGGTTTCATCCCGATTGGTCAAGCCGTCTGGACGTAATCGAGTAACATACATAAAAAAAAAATATATACATGTCGAATCGAGTAACCTCCTCCTTTTCGAAGTCGGTTAAGAAGATAACTAATAATCAACAGAGTATCTAGAAAATTTGTCAAAGATTATGGATGCGACCATACAAAATTCAACTGGTGCAAAAAAATAGGGTAATTATTTAGAAGTATGTCCTCCTCACCGATTTCGATGACCTTGAAATATGTTGTCAAGGTCCTCATTCTGAACAACTTTTCCCTATATATGTTACCGCCACTCGGCCTTAGTTTCCGAGATATTTGCATATAAAGATCATAATTTACATATACGAACACACTATATATAGCATACAAAAACATATTACAACGGTTTAAACTTGTTCCGGGAGCTTGTGTCATGCACGAGCTTTATTCGTTCAGTAAAAAGAAATGGGGGTCCGGGGACATGCCCCCGGTCGGGGGTTTAGGGGCGAATCCCCCAACTATTTGTACTGCAGCGCACTTCGCAGGCGTGTACACTAGGGTGCGGCTTATTTTTTCAAAGTGAATATTTTGTTGAGTTCGTGGCTCAAAATAATCGTTTTGGTGAGAACAAATTATTAAAAATTGTGTCTGCCCCGTCCGACCACCCCCAGCCGAGCCTAAAAGATTTAATTGCACTGAAATTTTTTTTTTCGATTTTCGCCGGGGAAAAAGCGTTCCGTACAAAACGGATCATTCTACGGCTCCATAGGAGCGAAAATTTAAACCATTTTGCCGTATCTCGACTCCTTCGTGTTGAATCCTCAAGTCTACCTAGGCGCTGCCGCACGCCTACGACGCCGACGTATACGCAACATACGATCGTCAATTGGCAACAAAAGTTAGTGCTCCAAGTATTCCCCTCGTGTGAGATGTTAAGTTTACGGTGATCGTTATGAATCGGAGAAGCAGTGGAGTAATTGAAGAGGTAGGAACGGAGCTAGAGAAGCTCTGTCAAAAAAGCTACCTCTTTTTACGCAAATTTCGTGGAAAACGTGAGTCGGCCTGAGTTACTGTGAAGAAAGTGCTAGGCATTTGGAATACAACAAAAATACCATGTAAGCAAAGCATCCGTGCCGTCGAGGATATCGAGAACTTGTACGAGCTTTGGCGTTTCTTTAAAAAAAATAAGAATAACCCAAAGAGTGCTGCCAAATGTGAGGAGCTCAAAAAGTTGTTCAGGGTTCGGCTGGACTGTTTATTTGATCTGGGCAAGAAGGATGCTGTACATGTAATGGCCATGAATAAACAAAATGCAAAGGACAGCAAAGACAAGGCAAGATGGGAGGATGGGACTGTTTTACATTGATTAAAAAGGAAAGAAGTTTTGAGGTTAGAAAAGGAAAAGAAGCGACAATTAAAGGAACAGCAGATGAAGGAACGGAGCGAGAAAGAAATGAAAAAGGAAGAACTAGAAAGCAAGAATGATTTCCATACTAGTGAAGTGCCGCCCCGTCTCCGTCCTCTCTTCATGCCCATTGTTGCGCACTGCGCACTACACTTAAGCTTCAATTTATTTAATATTGAATTCTTTTACAGAGGAAAAGACTGTCTTATCCAGTTCTACTACGACTGACGACCCGTCATCTGAAGCGTCGTCGTATGATAGTCCAAAGCAAAAGCGCGAACGTAAGGATGTCGTCAGTTCGAACGTAGTGGATATACTAGATGCTGAAAAAGTTAGCAACCGGAAGGCGGTCAAACTACTCTCAGCCATCGTGTCAACGCTCGGCATTCCTGTGAAACAAACAAACATCAATGAAAAAACGCTAAGAACAAAGAGAAAAGGTTTGCGCAATGAAGCTGCAAGGAAAGTCATAGATACTTTCCAGTCTGACTCAGTCTTGACTGTGCATTAGGATGGAAAAATAGTTCTCCATTTAACGGACAGAAATGAAAAGCAAGATAGGCAGGTGGTCATTGTAACCGACATTTCAACTGTGCAACTCCTTAGCGGCTTCGCTATAAAAAATGGTACGGCAAAGGAAATCGCTAACGCGGTTGTAGGTTCACTCCGAAACTGGGGAATAGTTGACGAGGTGAAAGCCATGTCTTTTGACACAACGAATACAAACTCAGGTGGATTCCAAGTATAAAGTTGTGCAATACATTGAAAGGTAAATAATTAAAATATTTTAATTCATTATTCTTTCGACGTTTCAGGTACAACGGATGGTGCGGCGACACTCATAGAGGCTAAGTTAGGGAAACAATTTCTGTGGCTACCCTGCCGTCACCATGTGTTTGAACGAGTTTTAGCTGATGTTTTTCACTCGGTAATGGGAGCCTCTACTGAACCTGACACTCAGATATTCAAGAAATTTTCAAATGATTGGAAATCATTGGATCACGCGAAATTTTCTATGTATGCTACGTTGAAAGAATCGCGTAGTGCTCTGTCCACTTGTACTGAGAGTTTGATCAAGTTCGCTCTCAATAAAATTGAAGTGAGCAATTTTTCTGCTTTAATGTATAGCCAATATATTCGCTCCATATTTTAGCTTACCTATTTCCTTCTGCAGGCAGGTCAACCACGCGATGACTACTTGGAACTTCTAGAACTAAGTATTATCTTCTTAGGTGGAACGTTTCCTCGAGGCGTGCGGTTTCGTAAACCAGGGCCTGTACACAGCGCGCGTTGGATGGTGAAGGCTATCTACACCCTGAAGATGGTCCTGTTTCGCAGGCAGCTTGTGGCTCGGAAGGTGATAAGTGAGACAGAAGCTAGAAGATTATTCGATATTGCTATTTTTGTTGTGCGAGTGTATATTCAAGCCTGATTCGCGGCGCCTCTATCCATTGAAGCCCCTCTCAATGACTTGAAACTTTTAAAGAAATTAGTGGAATATGAGAAGGTTAACAAACCCATAGCACTGGTAGCTCAAAATCGCTTCGCGTACCACCTATGGTATATCAGCGAAATTAACTTAGGTTTGTCGGTGTTTGATGAAAGATTGAAAGAAGATGAGAGGGAGAACATAATCTAGGCTATCATGAATGCTCAAAACTTAGAACAACCTGAAAAGAAGAGAATGATTCAAATGAGAGATGTAAAAAACATGAAAATAGTCGATTTAGTTACAGCAAATACCAAGAAGGTCTGTGAAATTCTGGAAATCCAGACGGAGTTTTTCAATACTCCAGTCTCGGATTGGGCGTCTAGGCTTGATTATCACAGAGGGAGAGACATTGTCAGAAATCTTAGAGTTATAAATGATCACGCTGAAAGGGCTGTGAAATTAATGTCAGATTTCAACAAAGGACTTACGAAAGATGAAAAGTCGTACCAAGACTTGTTAATTAATGTCCAAGCCCACAGGAAGTATTTGCCAAATGTCAAAAAAGAAACCCTTGTTACTAAGTATGACAAATAAATATTGTGTTACTTACCTTTAAAGTGGTCATGTATATTCCTCGCTGCAATATAATCACGACACAACATAAGATCGGTTTGAAAGGGAAAGTGGGGAACAATAGGCATTAAAGACGCACGGGCTAACACTTGCGGCCCGGACGGACTCAAAGACGGCGCTCGGCGATAAAAATCGATTTTCATGACTTCGAAAAATGGAAAAACTGTTTAAGTACTTGGATAGAGAACAAATTGCTGTTTAATGTAATGCAATCCGTTTTTTTTATATTTACTCTCGTTTAGCTCTGGTGCGCATTCAAAGTCAGTTGAAATTCGTTCAAGCAAAATGTTCATGATATCACACCTAACTTCAATGTACGATTCTGAAAAACTTTGCTCGGAAAGACGAAATTCCAATGAATCATAAAGCTTGCTAGATTAGTATAGATTGTATTCAGTGCATAAAACAAGTCAAAATGTTAACAACTTGTTCAATAATAACATTTAAATAAAAGGAAGTACAGCGTATTAAAATTTTAACTTTACATAAGTTTTTAAAGGTGAGTCCCGTCGAGTCCCGGGGTATAGTCAGTACCACATGAAAGGCTGAACCTTTCTCTTTCAGAAGCAAAAAGAATTAGCTGCTATTTTCTGCTACTTTTAAAGAAAACAGCGATTAAAGTAAACTCTGCCTCGCGCGACCGTTACGATCGCTACTGAACACTCGCTGTAGTACCGACCGACTGTAGCGGTCACGCGAGGCAGAGTTTACTTTAATTGCTGTTTTCTTTAAAAGTAGCAGGAAGTAGCAGCTAATTCTTTTTGCTTCTGAAAGAGCAAGGTTTAGCCTTTCATATGATACTAATGATATCTCGGGAATGTACGGGAATCGTTTTCAAAAACTTAGGTAAAATTAAAATTTTAATTCAATGTACTTTCTTTTTTTTAAGTGTTATTATTTAACAAGTTTTAATCCCATATATCCTAATAATTTTTTACTTAGCATTCACTTCTATTTTTAACTACAAGATTGAGTTTTATTCATTACAATTACAAAACTAAAGGTAACGTTCATATCTGTTTAGTTTCATCGTGGTAATGAGTATACCAATTGCAATTAGTTTCTTCTCGGAAAACATAATAAAATTAAAAGCAGAGAGACACGTGGTGTTTTATTCGTTATTCTTTTTCTCGTGGTATGGGTGTGAAAATGTGCATTGTTAACTGTATCGAGTGAAACATCTGAGGTACGGAAAAGAAAAGACAGTCACCTACTGATTAACCTATTTCCACTGTTAAAACATGTGTGTATTCATTTTTAAGTAACCGAATTCTTTTCTTTCATATTTACTAACAGATTTGATGTGAATTTTAATTATAAAACACAAAGTATATAACATATAGCTAAGATATTCAACATACTGTACTTTATATGTAAATATTTCGTCACCCTGTAGATTAATATATTTTATATTAATATAACTTAAAGGCCATAATGTGGAGGAAAACTCCTCGAAATATCATTAAAATATCTCCAGTAGAACTAAAGTTACAGATTTTTGATCGCCGAGAGCCGTTTTGTTCCACTGTGCGGCGCGCGGCGACCGCGCCAGTGTGGTGTCGAACGCTAGTCCGCGCGACTTTCTGTCGCCGTGTCATCACGGAGGAGTCGAGGTACGGCAAAATAGTTTCAAATTTCGCTCCTATGGAGCCGTAGAATGATCCATTTTGTAAGGAACGCATTTTTTCCCGACGAAAATCGAAAACAAAATTTCAGTGCAATTAAACCCCTTAGGCTCGACCGGGGGTAGTCGTACGGGGCGGAGATAATTTTTAATAATTTTTTCTCACAAAAATGATTATTTTGAGCCCACGAACTCGAAAAAATATTCACTTTGAAAAAATAAGCCGCACCCTAGTGTACACGGTTAGCCTGCGGGGTGTTTATAGTTTCGCGGGGAGTCGAGGAGGCGCAGCTCCCCGTCTGGCAGGGGGGCTGGGGGGTGCAGCCCCTCGTCTCGCAGGGAGTCTAAATGGCGCAGGCCCCCAGAATGCGTATGGTTGTGAGACGTATGTTTTTTAAATTTTGTAAATGGTTTTTCAGCTGGAAGCATACGCCTCGAAACTATACGTATGCTGGGGGTCTGGGCCCCCCAGACCCCTGCTGAGCAGAGGTCTGGGCCCCCTCGGCCCTACTAAAAGCAATATACATCCTTCAGAGTAACCATGTACACACCTGCGAAGTGCGCTGCAGTACAGATAGTTGGGGGATTCGCCCCTAAACCCCCGACCGGGGGCATGTCCCCGGACCCCTATTTTTTTTACTATACGAATAACGATCGTGCATGATACAAGGTCTCAGAACAAGTTTGAACCATTGTAGTGTGTTTTTGTATGCTATCTATAGTGTGTTCGTATGTGTAAATTATGATCTTTATATGCATCTTTAAATGCAAATATCTCGGAAACTAAGACCGAGCGGCGGTAACATATATAGGGAAAAGTTGTTCAGAATGAGGACCTTGACAACATATTTCAAGGTCATCGAAATCGGTGAGGAGGGCATACTTCTAAATAATGACCAAAAATAGTGCTTGAAGCCCATCAATTGCGTAAGAATCTCTATGAACATCCCGAAAAAGAAGTTTTCTACATAAATAATTCTAATTCACATTGTAATATAATAAAATTGAATAGAATGGGGCACATTAGAATAAATATTCATATCTAAATATCAAAAATATCAAGAAGCACTTTAAATAATATGTATAAATTGAGAAAAAGAGCAACAATTTGTGAATATCGGAAAACACGATGCAACAATTTCACATTTTTTAAATGAACGAAAATTACGAATTTATTTAAATATCTCAAGAACTGGTGGAAATAGCATAAATGGTTGAATATGACTAAAAGCTTAGTCTTTGACGTTGATTTACATGGTTGAAATACAAATTTTAAGAATTTATAGATTACCGTAATCAGTCGAATATTTATATAAAAAAGCGATGAAATTGACTACAGTGGCATCACCTATGCATGATTCGATATAATTTTCATTCAGATACTACGATTGCTCGTGAAAAATCAAACGTTTTTCGCGTTCCCCATTTTATCCCGTCTCTACTAGTTTTCAAATGATTTGCCTAAGTAAATATTATATTTCATTCCCAAATTTGAGAATAGTATTCGCCATGTAACCATGAATATATATTACAGAGGATGAAGTAAAAAGGTAGTAATATTTTTCGTGAAATCGAATGACAGTCATTCTCAAATACAAAAGAATGAAAAATGGCAAGGAGGAACATTATGTGTGCACAAAATTACAAACACTTTTTATATATAAAAAATGACATATTAGTTTGTTTTGTTGAAAACACATGTTTTGTTAGTTTGTTTGATCTAGAGAAAAAGACTTTATTAAAGACTCTCGGATAGAATGTAATTTTAGTTAAAGTACATTTTCATAGTAAAAGTTCAAAGTACTTGGCTACACAAATGTTACATACTCAAATAGCACACCGAATGGATAGCACTTGACTGTCTTAGAGGTTTGACAAACATATGTTACGAGTACCCATCTCTGTTTATGTTACACGAGAAAAGGTTATATGAAGTTGTTAACATGGTCCACTCGCTCTCGCTCCACGTCCTGTGTCAATGTAGAAGTTGCCTCGTGTATAATTTCTATCAAAACTAAAAGCAACTGTATTTTTAAAACGAGTGGTTCAGGTATCAATGTTTGTTAAGATAATCTCTTTAATTTTAAATAAGAGAATACATCTACATTATCATATCCTTTGAATATTCACATAATTTTGGATATAGATTCTAGGGAAATGAAATTTGAACAAACTTTTATGGTCTAGAATTATAATTATTCGTTAATGTTTGATCATATTTTCCAATTATCAAAGTTCTTGAAAGAAGTAGAGAATTTCAAACGTCAACCATTTTGTATTCTTCGATTAGGGATATTTGGTGCTAATACGCATGTGGCGACGATCAGCTGGCGCCAGATCGTCTTCCTTGTGTTTAGATTTTGTAAGTAGTATGTCTGGACGGATGAACCGAGGTGCGTGCTGCGCGATTGCGATGAGTGACTGTTTAGGTTATAGGCTCGAATGTCGTGAGAATGTTTCTTCGGTTGGTTCGAATGTTACTAAGGGTGAATGCATTTGTTTAAACAGAGTGAAAGAGATGCGTGAATTGAAGTGAGAAAGGTTTTCGTGGCTATGCTTGGGAGAACGAATGGCTAGTTCGTAAGTTAGTTCTGTAGAGGATCTCGGCAAGGGCAGACGGCGGGATGCACGCCTGCCGAAATAAAGTTCCCATCTTTTGTTATTATTGAGTCGCAATTAATGCGGCACCTTACCCCACACGCACAATAGCGACTAAACTAAATTTTCATTATCTCTTCGATTTTTGTATTCAACCATGGAAAACAGTATATTAGATTAACGTGTCTACTATTATGTATAAAAATATTGACAATTCACAAACTATTTATTTATTACATGAAATAAAAATTCTCAAACAAAATTTTCCTCGCGAGCATACCTAAGTTTCCTAAGTACTTTACCACGTATTCATTTTACGATCACAAGATGCAACCAAGAATTCCTCTTCATCAATCTCGTGGATCATCTTTGAATTCATACTTTGAATTTTATAATATCCTACAGAGGTCATAAACGTGGAGTGAAAAGATTGAAAACTATTTAAATAAAGTTAATGTAATGACGACTTCAAACATGTTTATCATAACTTTGTAATAAAAATCTTTATTCGGGAGAGTCAGAGAACCGGACATCCTTTTGGCTCGCGCACGTGTCGCTCGACGTCTAATTATGGGGATGACTGTCATTCGAATCCCAGGTTATGCCTGTCCCTGACTAGAGGGGATGAAAGTAATTAGCAGCCGTGCGAACGATTAATTAAGTAGCTGCCGGTGGATGCGCGAATTGTAGATGGTCAGGGTAAATTAGGGGACCGTCGACGTGTCTCGTACATACAGAGGAAGAGCGGAACGTATGTAGAGCATTGCTATAATACGCTGAAATACTCCATGATATTCCATGCGGAAAATTTCCCGATGGAAATTAATTTTGAATCCTATCCAGGTCGGATCACGAGTGCGTGCTCGACCGATACTTCGCGCAGTTAACCCCTAATTCGCATACCGCATTATAATTGTGTAATTAGCCTGGGATTCGCGCGGTGATACGTTACCGCCGTTACCGGACACCGAATGATTCGCGTTGAGTATAAAACGTACGCGGTGTTTTTGGAGTTAAACAAACTTCCGCGGTTCGGAGAGCGATCTATTCGGAAACGTCGCCAAATCGACGATCTTCAAATTCAGTAAAAGGAGGATGTTGAAACGTGACCATTTTTGGGGCAGTGCAGACACCTATATTATTCATGAGTATATTTTTATATGACACAGATGAACAGAAACTTAAATTAAAGTGCGTTTCGTCTTTTAAGGAAAATGTTAATGGGAAAAGACGAATGATTCGAATAGTACTACATACATATATTTGTAGTATGTGTATGTGTATTCGATAGTTGCATCATTTTTTTAAATGGGAATGCATATTTATTTACATAGATTGAATCTATGTAATGAATGTACAGCAATAACCAGAGATTACCTTAATCATGTAATGAAATCTGTTAAAAAGCATCGTATAAAATGTGTAGAAAGTAATGGAGAAGGGTTTGAGTATCTTCTTCATAACAGATAATTGTTTAAAATGTCTCGTAACTAATCATTTTCTTGCCAATATCTTAACAAATTCTTACGCAGAATTACAAGAGAACTTTGAATAACCTTGTATTACATCATTCTGAAATTATCTCGACAGCGGCTAGTATATAATGATTTGAATAAATTAGCTTTCCAATAAAAAATAAATATTGGTGATCATAAAAAAACGACTCTGCCGAAGATTATGTTCTACCATTATAAGTGATCCTTAAAATAATGCAACCTGGCCTTAATAAGTTTCTTCGTAGGGCTATAAATAATGGGGACATTCAAGGTGGAACAAGTTATTCCTCCCTTCTGTATATGTGTGTTACATACAAAATATATATGTTGTAAAGTAGACTTAATGCGTTTGCAGTTGTGTGATGTGTGTACAATGTGTATGCATTTTTCGGGTGTTTTTTTGGGAATTAGCGAATTGGTTTATTCCAATTAGTTACGTTACATGATAAAGACGAATACATATTTTATTTTTCTGTGAAATTAAGTTACATGAGATTTATGCGAATTAGGTATTAATAATAAAGTGTTTAAAGTACTATTGAATTTGTCTTATGAAGCTCCGTTATATGTTATAATTGTGTTGTTCAAGTTTATCAAAAAATCCTGACAAATAACTCAACAAAAGAGTTATTAATTAAAAGCATTTCTTACAATATATTTGTTATATGTGCCTACATACCTTGTATGTTTTTGTGTATTTGAACTTGTCATATATGCATAAATATCCGCAGAAACACAGTATGTGTGCTAGCAAATAACAATACAAAATGTTTACATTATCATTTAATGAAAGTTAGAATTCAGTCAAAAAGAAGTTCCTAAAATATGCTTAATTTTTCGGTGATCACACTAGAAAGATACCTTAACGAAAAAGTCCAGCTTTCAATGAGACACGCGTATGCGAATAAAAGAACCTAATTTCTATAAAGTTCGGAGAATGTTGCAAACTTTTGCTCGTCAGTGTACACGATTGATGCCGATCGATACTGGATTACGATTTACGGTCTGCTATTGACAATATTGATTCGATATTATTCCCATCACTGACTACGGCCACTCTTGGTCGCAGTAGCTTGTTAACGAAGAAGTCGGTCGTTTCGAGCTTTCCTTTTGTCTCGATGATAAATGGCTTGCGGGATATAACGACAAGGGATTAAAGGATTAATTCGTAAGTCGATGCCAGGCATATCTGTCGCATGTTTATAGAAGCCAACGTAAGAAGCCCCCCTCCAGTGGTTTTATTTATGATCAACATCGAGTCTCCGTTGTACCGTAGCGTTCAAAAAGTTTAGCTTTCTTCCGCAACTCCATGCTACATTAATTTTGTATGGTCGCTAATTATTATAGCGACGGCCCCGCGGCTTTTATTTCACCTGCATTGTAATACCGTAAAAGAACCTCGACATTGTACGATACCCTTGCTTTGTTCGATGAACAACGAAAAGAATCCCTTTCCAATTTGTAAGTGGTCGTAATGCGCGTCACGGTTGCTTACACCGTGTACGAAAATGGAGCGGGAGAGCAGCGTGAATTTTCGTTGCACGGCATCAAGTAAATTCCCCCTGAAAATCTCACATGCATTTCTAGGTAACTACGGAGCTACGTAATTAAATTTAATTATAATTCGCGACGCTACGACCCCGCGTCATCTATATTCCGTCCTTCAGCATTCTTCTCCCATCCTCGTTCTATCTTAGCGACCTTCCGGTAAATCTTTGTTTCCAAATAATTTGTTGCTTCGAATCGTGCGCGTCATTTGTACTGTGTATAATAATCGCGTTAATTGAATCGGGGAGGTGAAAGATATGCAAATTTCGAGACGGTTGATTTCTTAGAATATAGGGAAACGTTTTAAAAGAGATGGACCGGAGATTTAGAACATTTTTATACCATTAGCGAATTAATCACAATCGTTAAATTGTGAAAATGTCGTTGTATGTATCAGCTAATGGGTTCTTGATTTTTTCAGAATTTTCATATTAAAAATTAGTGGAATTGTATCATTTTATACCAGAAAATCGCAATATTGCAGAAATAAATTTTCAACGTGAAGAATTTTGTAATAACTGATTACTCGGTACTGTTAAAAATTATTTCATTAGCAAAATATTTAAATTAATATTACTATTATGTTATTTATTACTACTTACTTGTTTCATCGAATAAGATGAGGAACATTATTTTGCATAGTAATTTAACGAATTTATCAATAAAGTAGTACAACAATAATTTTATTTTTTTACTAATAGGAATGGACTGGGCTGTTCAGAAAACTCGTGCCAATTTTTAAGAATAATTCAAAGGCACGTTTGAATTTTGATATATATTTATTGAATTATAATACATAGATACCATTGTTAACCGACTTGAAAAAGTAAGAGGTTACTCAATTCGGCATGTATATATTGTAGAGGGTTTAGTAGACATAGAACTTATTATGTGCATAACTATTTATTACACAACACGCAAATACACAGCTAGGTTATACAAATACATAATAATAGAAATTATTTGATATAGTAAACTGATCATAAGATCAGATACACATGATGCTCTATATAAAAAGCTGAAAGAGAATAAGAGATGTAAGCGTAGAGCTTTTACACGCCCTCTATATTGGGATACGGAAAACACTTTCATATATATATATATTTTTTGTTTCACAACCTTTCCACCTTTTAATGGATGTACATATACATATTATTTATTTTCGACCATTTCGATATATTCAGACCTGTACCACCTATCAAAAATCAACACGGACTTTCCAGACAACCCGATAATAGTAATTTGCAATTTAACTTAAGAAACTATAAATGTTATCAATGTCATTATATATTAAATTATATTGTGTTATACGTTGAAATACTTGTTATATACATAACGGGACAGCAAAACATTTAATTCAATTCAGTCTGTACCTAATTTAATAACATAAACTACTTTTTTGTTCATCACTTCTTCTTTCAGATAATTTTGAATAAGACAAAGAATATTAAAATCCAAGAGAAACTAATTCCATAGTATTTTTTCTATACTTCCCAGAAATTTCATTACTTATTTTAGATATTAATTTATAGTAGATATCCCTATAAAAGGTACCATCAGGAAACATCATACATAATTGTAACCTACAACCAAGAAAATATAAATATATGTAGATGCAAAAATAATTTCATAACATCGGCTGACAATGTGTTAACGGGTTTTTCCAATCCTCCCCTAAGATATGACGCGCAACTGTCAATAATTCGTTATCCGTGCAGCCCTTGTTTATGGCTGAACTGAACGGGACAGCGTTTCTCCCGATGGACCAGGAAGAGTTTCGAGAAGATTGCTTAGTCGACGACCAAGGTAGAGTGGTCGCGAAAGTTCGAACTAGACTTCGCACTCCGATACCGATTGCTTGGAACGTATTTTCTTAAGAACTTTCCTCGAACACACATTCCGAAATCTGTATTCTCAGAGGGGAACGCAGAACCTCGAAAGAGTGCACGTACAGGGTATTTCGGCCTCGGGCTGACTGCGACCGTAGTTTGTCCAAAGTGAATCATTCCACCGTACGCGAAAATTTTTCATCGATCCATCCATTCGTCGATGCCTCCGAACTACGAAATACCGATTCTTGTCAACCGGGATAGCAATTTTAAATTTTCAACGTGAACTTTAAAAGCTTACTACCACACAGTCCCAACTATTGAATTTTTTATGACTACTTATGAAGCGTGCAACGACTACTGTGGATACTCACAAAATTAAATAAAGAAACTGCCCAAATAGCACAGGGACGTCTTATGTGTGTCCATAAGACGTCCGGTACTGGACGTCCAGATAACGTCCAAACGTCCCCTGAACGTTCTGTGCACGTCCCTGGAACGTCCCAATTACATCGTAGGACGTCCCTGGGACGTCCGGCGTGGAGATTCTATGTACGTCCTTGGGACGTCCGATGTGGACATTCCCAGAACGTTCTCTGTACGTTTTCTGTACGTCCATGGGACGTCCGGTACTATCTGGGATAATAATATTAATTAATTAATTAATTAATTAATTAATATTAATTTACAATTGTAAATAGTGTTTTTATATTCGGAAAAAAATATTCTGTTCTACTTATTGAATAAATATTATATTATAAATAATATTAATAAATAATATTTATTTTGTTTAAAAAAAAGTATTTTTCCCTAAATCTAGAAAGTTCAGAGCGGACATCCCTGGGACGTACAAAATTTAGGTCCCATGGACGTTCGTAGGACGTTCCGGGCGGACGTCGGACGTTTGGACGTAAACTGGACATAAAATGGACGTCCATGGGACATCCGATCCTATCTGGGTGAACGTTCAAGTCTATACAAACCAAAGTTTATATACCTATTATATTTGTTTATTCTAGGATCTAAAATAATATTGTTACCTGCGATTGAGTATATTTCTAAGCAGCAATTAATGGAACAAAGAGTCAAAAAAGATTATCTAAACTGATAAGCAATTTCAATTAACACGTTGGTTAGCCAGAAATGGGTGACAGGACTTTTTAGTAAAAAGTGAAACGATAATGAATATATGAATAGAATTTGTAAAGTAAATAGGTTAAAAAATTAAATATTACGACAAATGTTAAATTATTTAGTCTTGAACAGTTTCGAGACGAAATTTTAACTTGAAGGAATTTTCACGAGCCTGGCAGCGAACATGTAAAGTTAATGAATTATTAAGAAAATAATGAGGCTGAACTACCTGACTAGACCTGTACCTGGTTAAAACGTATGCCGTATGGGAAGTAAGTGGGCGTAACATAAAAGAAAAAGGCAATGGATATAGAATCCTTTCAGGAGATTCCTCGAAATAGGGGTTCCCCACGTCACTCACCGAAGTAACTAAAAGGAAAAAGAATTCCTTTCTATCCAGGTTATATATGGTGCTCGACATGAAACACTCGATGCGGAGGTGTTTGCCAAATAAATTCGATAGAAGACTTATTGGCCTCTTCCCAATACCTATCTTGCAATACAAATTTTTGTTCTCTGGCAGTTCCCGCTCTCTCCAGGAATATCGGCTGCCCATAGAACAAACGGAGCGTCCTCTCCGTAAACCTCGTGTTTACTTACAATTCGTCGGGGATAAAATCGTACGTACAGTGGATGTAGAATGTATTCGTACACCGATCAGTTTCCAAAAAAACTGTGTAAAATTGTAATTTGTTAACTTATTTTTTATAAACAGTCATATTCTACATATTCTCGAAAATCTCTAGAATAAATAGATTACAAAAAATATAGCTATTTATGTAAGTTGCGAAATTAACGAGAAAAAATTAACTTGTTTAAAAAAGAGAGAAATTTACATCAATTTATAAGTATATAATACTTCCTTCGTGGGATTTCCTTTTGATTGTATAATTATTGTAACTTTTCTAAGCATTAAATTAACTACATTATTAGTTATTCGAAGTGGGATCTTCTTTCATTCCTCTATTAGAGCCTTTTTTAAAGTGCTTTACTGGAAATTTGATGTTTTCTAATTCGTACGAAGCAATAAACTAATGTGTTTATGTTATAAACTCTACTAAGAATCGTACAAATATTTATTGCTTCTACACTTTTACCCACTTTTCGCATTTTTTTGTTCATTTCACAAATTATATTAACTAGTAAATGTTGTTTGGACTATATCTATCTTAAAGATTTCCGAGAATATATAAAATATCATTGATTATAAAAAAAGAAGTTAAGAAACTACAATTTCACACAAAAGTTGTTGGGAAATTGATCGGTGTATGAATTCATTCTACACCCACTGTATTTCCTGGTTTCCCATGCGCGAATGCTTTTTCAGTCCTTAATAAGAATTTAATCATTTTTCTTATCGTCCAATACTTGTGTACTTTTATACTTATTTTATCGAAGGTCTAATATTTATAAATTTCCTTTTATACTTAAATTTATCCTATTATTATTTGTCGACTTTCTACTATTAAAAGTTTACTTAAATTTCTTGTATTATTGATCGATCTTTTATTATTAACAATTGGTTTGTAGGGATCTAGAATGTAAATAAAACGAAACGTCGAATGAGAAAATAATAAAAAGAATGTTTTAAATATTAATAAAATTATGTGGATGAAAAATTAATATTTCCATTTGCCATTAATGCACCAACATCATCAGTCTAATAATAAGTATTGTATAAGTATATGTATAATAAGTGATTATTCTTTAGAGTAATATCGACTACACTGGAAAAAGACAACAATGTGACCAATTATTTAAAAAATTTTGAACCCCAGACTTTAATGTCCTCCGAAGCTTTTGATAATATTTTATCGACGACCACGTTTCGCGTGTGTTTACAACGTTTCAACATTGATGGACGAGCAAGAAAAACACACATCGCACACAGAGCAATTAGTAAATTCAATGCACGCTTTGTTTCCGTAACGATTGCCGCGTTTCATCGGTTATTTTAAAGGATTCGGAGTGTAGGTCGATTAATTCGATTGTAGATGAACGTTGCGTATAACAGCAACGCAGCTAGTTTTAATCAGACGATAAAGACACAGAAACGATAATTGCGTTATATCGGTCGCTTGATTACATTCACTTCCCAGGAACGAGTACGACCAGTGAATTCGCTGGGATATTAATTTTTGAACGCGCGACGCTGGGCTATTATCACCGATAATATCACGTTCGAATCATTTCGGTGCCAGGGGTATCGTTTCGGATAGATTCCGCTGGAAAACGACACACACGGCTACGTATTCTGTCCACGCTTAACCACCGGCTCGTTTCATACCTTTCGTTTATGGGATAATTTACGGCTGGCTCTTTCAGCAATTACAACAAGCCACAGAAATATTCACACTCCCTCGACTACCGACGCCAGCCTGCCGATGTCCACTTTATGATAAATGTCATTCGATCCTCACCGATTAACATATATGTATTGTAAGAGATACTTTAATAACTCTTTCGATGAGTTATTTCTCAGGATTTCTGATAAACTTGAACGATACAATCATAACATATAAAGGGAGCTTCATAAGTGAAATTTAACAATACCTTAAGTACGTTATTCTTAATACTTAATTCACATAAATCTCATGTAAATTAATTTCACAGAAAAATAGAATATGTATTTATAAGTTTTTATCATGGAACATAACTAATTAGAAAAACGCGCACACGTTATACACTGTACACATCACACAACTGCAGACGCATTAAGTATACCTTACAATATATATATATTTTCGTTTGTATGTAATATACACATACACATACAGAAATGATTAGTTACGAGACGTATTAAACAATTATCTGTTATAAAGAAGATACTCAAACGCTTCGCCATTATTTTCTACACATTTTATACAATGCTTTTTAACAGTTTCCATTACATGATTGAGGTAATCCCTGGTTATTGCTGTACATTCATTACATAGATTCAATCTATAATAAATAAAAATAAAAGTAAAGTAAAATATGCATTTCTATTTTAAAATATGATGCAACTATCGAATGCACATTGACCATTGTACTTATAAAAATAATATAGTACTCTTCGAACCATTGCTCTTTTCACTTTGACATTTTTCTGTAAATGTTCCGATAACAAAGTTATGCTTCGAACACGCTTACTTTACCCATTCTGCATACGTATCTAAAGAAATAACATTAAACTTTGCTCCACTTAACAACAACATGTCCGTTATATATCAAAATGGCCAGCAAGCTCAATTTTAGCATGAAGCAAGTTACTTTCCACGACTCCACGGAACTGAGAAGCCTCGGTCAGCCTCAAGGAAATCGTAATATAGTACTACGCAAAAATTCCAATTCACGGCGTTGTTCGGCACTGAACTAATTTCGAAGGTGCCGCGGTTATCTGAGGAACAGACGGGTCTTTGTGTCTGCTCGTGCATACCTAATTTGCATGGCAACAACAAGTACACCGGGAATTTGCCGTGCCCGAGATTTTGATTAAACTTTTTGACACGCGCTAATGAAGTTTTAATTGCCACGGGAAGAAACATTGAACGGAACGTATTTAGCTCCGCACACGGGATCGCAAATCCGCGCTAAAGACGCGAGCGTACACATACTGGCGCCCCTTACGGAAACGGAGACAATTGATGACATAATGGTTGCTGACGTTATATCGAAGTTATAGGTTGCGTCGGTCGCTGGGCGCCAAGAGGCATCGAGCCGTAACGAGGAACAGCCATTTCTCCCAAGGGGGTGATCGGAAATTATCATTCAATAATGATGTAGGCTGCCTACCACCCCTTCGCATCTTGATGAACCCCGAAACGACGGGAGACGCAATACACCTAATCACGGCTCGTAACGCCCAACTCGAACAACCCGAAGACGACGCCCCGAATTTACCGTGAGGCGCGTCGACGCGTCCCCGTTGAGCCTTATTGTTACGTTAATTGAGGTAAGTGCACAAGATCCCGACGCTTGCCCAATTATCGTCACGTTTCCATGGTTTCTTGGGAAAATTCTAATTTCGCGCGAAATCACGTTCGTCAAGTATTGACACAAGTTCTTTGGAAGTTAATGAAGACAGCTATTAGAAATTAGGTAGAATGTCTTCTAGTTGTTTTCTAAATGTAAATGTATATGTATTGTTAATATGTATTCTTAACGTAAATAAAAAAAAAAACAATTGTAGAGAGAACTGTGTCTCGATACTTTTCAACGTATCATGTTTAATTTTGGAGGAATTAGGAGAACAAAATTATGAATAAATTTGAATAATATTTGGCTGGACGTTAATCAGCAGGTAATAGAAGAAAAGATGCTAAAGGGTTTCATACTGAATATAAAGTAATTGAAAATGGAAAAATAGAATACATACAATTATAGGAACCAAGGCTTGGTGATAAATGTAGAAGCAAAAATGAAGAAGCTATGATTTAATCTGTAATATAATATTTATTTTCATTATAAACAATTTCAGAGGCAGTAATGTTTTCTTGTAGAATGTTACGAGCCAGGGCGATAGCGACGCGCGTGTGAGCCCTGCGAGTGGGTTGAATTCAAGAATCGAAGAAGATACGATTAGTTCTGTTTATTTCAATGGATCCAAAGATTGAGAATGGAGTAGAAATCGCAGACGACTTTGACGCGACGTCAGATAGCTGCTGGGAATTGGTATTTCCCAGTAAAGGGTAACCGTAGGATCGGTATCTTCCAGTAAAGGGTAACCGTTGGGAAGGTTAGGTGAAGAATAAGAAAGGACAGATTGGTATTTCCCAATAAAGGGTAACCGTAGGATCGGTATCTCCCGGTAAAGGGTAACCGTTGGGGAGGTTAGGTAAAGAATAAGAAAGGAAAGATTGGTATCTCCCAATTACGGGTAACCGTAGGATCGGTATCTCCCGGTAAAGGGTAACCGTTGGGGAGGTTAGGTAAGGATTGAATCGTATCGTTGGAATATAATACGCGTCGTGGATAAAGCCTCGCAACTATTAATTCTAAACAAATAATAACTCGAGCGGTAAAGTTATTATGTTGTGGGGTCGTTACACTGGTTAGGATTGCTTATTCCAATGGTGAAGGTTTAATAACGATTTAACAGACCTTTTAAGATTAACAAATGATTATATATTCAAAACTGAATAATTCTAATAATACAATTGTACAGTGTCGTGTTGTCGCGGTTAGTGTATGAATTTAATTACCTAATTGTTGCACGGTGTTAACGCACTGGCGATGTGGTGGTCGAGAATGCTTCTATGCCGTAATAGATTTTGTACCGTCCTCGCGGATCTATATGGTTAATGTTGATCGAAAGGGATTTGAAGCCCGATCTCACTGAAGCGCAGCTCTGAAGACGATCGACGTGACTTTACCAAGTAACTCTTTCGTACTAATCCCCCGAGTAACGAAAATCATGGGTTTATATACCCCTAGATATTGGTGGAGATACGTCAGTGATTCCCATATATGGAAATTTGGCGGTTGAGATTTTCGTTACTCAGAGGTGAACATCTGTGGGGCTTTAGGGAAAGTTTAGATAAAGGGTTACCCACGCAACGCGAGTTAAAAGATGATTATGAGAAAAGTATGGTACAGCTGCAGGGTGCACTTCGGTAAGAATCGGTTTAATATAAAATAAATAATAATAAAGTAACACACGTTTTCATTATTATGTAAAAGAATGATTCAGAATTGTTATGTTAATCTACATATTTTACCTACGTTAAACTGCATATGGTACATTAAACTGAACGTGGCATTTGGGTTAGACATATATGTCAAATTTAAAAACATAAATATAACGATTTCTGGAAATTTTAATGTCAGGTACTGGAACATCATAGTTTCTCTACCTTTGAATTTATTTTAATATCTACATAACTTGTCTTAACAACAGTCAAATCACTTTAAAATTGATTAAACAAATCATCAAGTTCGCTACTAATATAGGAACTATAAAATAATTCTGGATTATGACTCAACTGGAATGACGGCAGTAAAATGTGTCGACAAATAGAACATTTACCGTGGAAAGAAACAACTCTAAGTTCTAATAAAACGCGTGCTGAAAGAATTTGGTATCCCGATAGGTAGGTTATCGAGTCTAGGTATCGGTTTCAATGTAATAATTATTTGCCGGATGGATTCTAAATTTTCAAGCACCGGTGATTCGTTCTAACCGAACTTTTCCAATATAAACTCAATGAATAATTAACTCGCTCGATTTATTCGTGGAAAGCTGTCGAACATTATATAGAGAGTACAATCCAGGAGTACCAAAAGCTATAAGTAGACCAGGAGTTTCCAATAAATTACAACTGACCGTAATTATCCAGTTATGCAATCTGCCCACGGCAGATTGATTCCGTTCAATTCAAGGAATCTACTTTAAATTTAACGAGGAACGGTGCTCGAGTCCGCCATCATCGCATCAAGTAGAAGGAAATTAACCCAACCAATTCTTTGCCAACGACGACGTAACGTCGGATAATTTAAAATAATAGTAGCTGACCTCTTCAGACGCTGTGTAATATACATTTTACTTTGAGTACATTTTTTTTTTTTATTAGAAATAACGTATTTATTAAAATCACCAGTGCCGTGTAACTAGAACCAATTACTGTTTTATCATATTTTGTTGTGGGTATCTATCGGAATTATGGATATCTATTAGAAGAATTCATGAAAAATTTTATATTTGTGTAATATGATTCATGCATTAGTGCATCCATATACTAGTATATCATGCATGTGTTTAACGATTGATTAAATTTTTAAAAACAACGCATAAATGTTGCTACCTTAAATTGTGTTTATTAATATAGCCATAAATATTACTAAATATTACTCAGTTTCTATTAATATTATACTGTCATGAGTACATATCAGTAGAGTTAATAGTACAATAAATTCAATGGATATATCCTTACGATCTACACATCTCCTCATAACCTAACCCATCTACTCTCGGAAAGACCATTACCAAATACATTTTACCTAATACGAGAAATATAACATTTCTGAAAAATATAATAGTTATATAATAGTTACTTGAAGCAGAAGAACAAAAATTATATATTAAAATTATTAATAGGTTTATGTCCCTGAGGAAAACAATTATTATTCAACTGTTTTTCAATGTGATTAATACATTCTTTATATTTTATAGCATTTAAAGTTACTCCAACAATTACCCTCAGTCTATCATCCCTCTATCATTCAACTTCCGTGAGCTTTTCAAAGTCTGACCAAAGCTGTTTGCTCATTTCCCCTAATTGTAAGTTTATCTAGAGTCTAGATAATCGTCTAGATTCTAGACGATTCTAATCTACGAATAATATATTACAGACAACATGATGCGATAGTATTGGCTTTTGACATATTCTCAATTTTCCTATTCCTTCTTCCAAGCAAGACAAGATGGC
The DNA here is from genome assembly GCF_026225885.1 of Hylaeus anthracinus. Taxonomy (NCBI): domain Eukaryota; kingdom Metazoa; phylum Arthropoda; class Insecta; order Hymenoptera; family Colletidae; genus Hylaeus; species Hylaeus anthracinus. The sequence continues at coordinate 340,442 of NW_026535289.1, read as the reverse complement.
TTTCACCGTCTTTCCATCTCGCTAGTGTCATTCGTGAAATAAATCGAATCCTCCGCGTATGGCTTTAACGTCGCCAAGATAGGACATCGCAGAAGCACTCGATTAAGGATTTGCTGTATGGCAGTAGCTTGGGTGGCGGAATATTACCGTGGCTATAAGCTAGGGTGCTTAATACATCTTATAGACTGTGCCCGGACCGCTATACATAGCTTATACACGGAATATAACATATGTACCCGGCGTATCGTAAAATGAGATGTGCGCTAGCTTTTATGACGCCTGAATCAAGATTAGATTTACTTTACCCTCCTGACGGGCGTTTTCAATGAAAACGGAACGGAGGACGTGACGATAACACAGCATTTGGCTGGGAATATTCCGATACAATTTTAAACAACGGCCCCACGTATCTGCCAGGATGGGTAGAAAAACAGAATGGACATTTCAGAGGATCTAGATATCGGATCGTTGAAACAATCCTCTCCTATCCAGGTTTTTGAAAATATATAACCTGAATATGTGTTTGAATAAGCGTATGTGCCGTTGGAATAGGGATTTTTAATCGATATAGTCGCTTAGTTCTTAATTTCCAGTACGTTTTTCAAAGCAATACCACTTACTTCAAATAATTTATCTATTCTCTATTGTTGTTTCTAATAGTAATCTATAAAATGAACGAACATTCAAATAGGTATAGTAAATATGCAAGAAATTATGAATTAATGTGGTAACAGTCACTTAGTTAATAATGAATATTTAGGCGAATTTTAAATTGTTGATGATGAGCGTGTTGAATATAGTGGATAGGCAAATGTATAATGTTCAGATTATTTAGGTCTTTCAAAGTTTATGTGCAATACGATTTATTAATTACCACCTTTCGTTAAACTCAGTCGCCGTCGTTACTTGTGAATATATCATGATATAATCTCTCGGTTGTTTCAAATATTTCAGGTGAACAGAAGTAATTAATAATGAGATTTCACATGGTGGATAAACTTGAATTCCATTTTTCAAAATCAAAAAGATCTAATTCAGTAGTTAAGAAACAATGCTATTTCAATACATTTTATTAAATTGATTGAGATATAACAAGACCTTTAAAAATAGTTATTGGACCTTCATACGAAACATAATTATTATGTATCATATAACGACACTTAAATAAAATTACTCGAGGCGCAGAGACATTTAACAAGGAATTTAAATACAATTGCTGAATCTTCGTTGAAAACAAAATTCCAGAAGCAGAGAATATAAAAGTGACTCGCTTTGCCATTTTAATAATGTCGTAATATTTATTCCGATCCAAAAGCCATTAGCAAAATTCATTAAGCGACCGAGTATCGGAATCTTTTGTTTCAAATAAAATTTCTGAAAGATGCTGAGACTGAAAGCTCTCTTTATCGCGCAAACCATCGGAAAGACTACGATCTGAGTTACAGAATTCGAAATATCATTAAAAAAAGTCTACAATCTCGAAAGTCGTGCGTATAAGTCGAAGTGTGGCAAGCACTCTAAGAACGTACGAATTTCCGTACTCCCGTAAATGCTAGCCTTCCGCGGCTGAAAAATAATGTATAACACATTTTCCTATTTTTGAAACGCATACTTTCATTTCCTGGAGAATAAATTTGATTTACAACCCGTAAAGAACTGGTTCCTTCCTGAGGCGAATAAAAGTATCCTCATCGCGAGCGAAACGATTATCATTTTTATTAAGAAGGTATTCTAGTCTAGAATTTTAAAAGGAAACGATTTCTTTTGTATTTTTTCATGGTTTAGTGTCTTTGAAACTAGCTATTTCATTTTAAAGTAGTTAAACGTTGCTTTTAATACAATTCTTCCATGGGCATTGTAACATCATTTTTATGTCACTTCAATATATTTATTAATCTTAATGAATGGAACATCATTTTAAAATAACTCCAATATGTTCATTAATCTCAATATATGAACATTAAGGATCGTCTACTCTTCAGGTTTGCTCATTACCAAATTTCTTAAATTCACTAAATTGGTGATCAATCTTTCTATAAATACATTTAGTATTCTAATTATTAGGTTGGCCAAAAAGTTTATTCGGTTTACTAACTTTAGTTCCACTATCTATTATTTAACCTCTTGAGGAACGGATTATTAAATGGATTTTTTTTCTTTTCACTAAGTACACGCAAACCAAAGCATTATTTATCTGTAAAATGTAATTTTACTATAAAAGCAACATACACATGTGTATCAATATCCCTCAAGAGATCTAGAGACGTGGTAGCGTCTCGGCGCCAAGTACATGAAAAATTATCCGTCACCGCGTATATATACCTGGCGTTGGAGCTACCACGTATCTTTTACAAGAGAGATGGTCCATTCCAACCTAACCTGAAACTTCTTTCATGAATATCTCAACACGCTTGCAATATTTTCTAAACTTAAAGGCATTTTTCTAATGTAAGCCGCATATGAGCTTTCGACTAAAACCAAAATCAATAAAATCGGTCCACGTGCAACTGAGATATCGTAGTATCATGTCACGAATCTGTCAGAAACGGTATTTTTCATATGATTTTCCCGTCGTCAACCCTTAGCCTATAGGAGCTAAGCAAAAGCAGAGTGTCGTTCGTCGACTCTCGGAATCATTCGGTTCGCCATGGCTCGTCGGCCATTTTGCGTCGAGAGTCGAAACAGATGTCATCATTCATAACCTGCCAAGTCAGTTCGTTCCCAGACGTTGTGCGGTAAGGACGGTTTTGAGCTCTCTCTGTTCCTAGTTTGTTTTGTTTTGGGTGTCTAACGCCAGTGTTTAGTGATTGTGGTCTGTGTGGAAATATACTCAGCTATTTGTCCTTGGGAGCAGTAGTTCTACATCCAAATCAGTTTTTTTTTCTTCTTCCTTTTTTTTCAAAACGAGGGCTATACTCCTGAGTATGGGAGTACCTCACGTGCAGCAATCATGGATTCAAGTAATGTACAACAAGACAACACTTCTACAGGATTAACTTACGCTAGCATCATGCCAAAAGCCAGTTTCCCCAAAAAAGATCAAGCACTGATTATTGACGCACACGAAGACATTTCTATTAAAGAATACACATCAGCTATTGCCCAGATAATAAACCCTATTAACATACGTTTCGCATCCAGGATTTCCAACAATCGAGTTTGCATCTATGTATCGGACAAAATGCTTGTTGACAAACTTACTTCGGAGGACTCCAGTATAAACATAAAAGGACGCACTCTATCTATCAGACCTCTTCTTCAGAGAACCAAGCGAATTATACTCTCAAACGTTTGCCCGATTATTTCTCACACTGAGTTAGAAAACATTTTCAAGGACATAGGAATCAGAACTTCTTCGCCTATTTCATTTATTAAAGCAGGATTCTTAGAATCAGGGTACTCCCACATACTGAGTTTTCGTAGGCAAGTTTATATTCATCCAGACGATTTGAACAAATTACCAGAAAAATTCCAAGTTAATTATGAAGACACCTCGTATTGGATCTTCGTCTCAACCGACAACCCAACATGTTTTATATGTAAGAAAGAAGGCCACCTGGCGAAATACTGAACCAGACAAAACAACATTGTAAGCCAAGAGTCAAATGTCCCTAACACGATCCAGCTTTCAAAATCTGATTCAAGTAATGCAAATTCTTCTAAACCAGATGGTCAAGAAGAGTCTCAGGAAACAAAAACAACATATGTCGACCTTGCTGCTATTCTTAAAAGTAAAATGCCTACAAAAAGACCGCTATCAACAAATAGCTCAAGCAGCACACTTTCAGATCCTAAACGAATATCCACGGATCAAGCTACCTTACCCGAAGATATTGTCATATATTGTCCAAAATTGATAATAAGGAATTATCGAAATCTTTGAACCCTCCAACAACCACCAAACATACTCATAAGAAAATGAAAAAATGAAAAAGCTATCTAACCACAAAGATATTGAATACAAACTAGAACCAATTAAGCTTCTCCTTAATCAAAATCTGGATACATACGTCTTGAAGTATGAAGAGTATAAAGATTTCCTTATTAAAGCAAAAGATAATCCAGATATTGTGCAGCTTGCATTGTCATATACTAAGGATACTCCACTCTTAATAAAAATGCTTCGAGGAATCTACACCAGCCTATCTGATAGGTGTCAAGAATAGAATTACGAGAATCATCAAAAAGCTTGAACTCCATATCAATTGGTCTTCGAAACCCACCAATAGGAACGATTCAACTTCTGCCAACGACGCTGACTCGGACACCGACCTTTCAATAGCTTCAGAAAGCATGGAACCTGCAAGTTTACCAGCCTTACATCAATCTCTCTTAAGCAATGACTCTGCAAAATAACAAATCTACCATCAGTTGTGAACTAAATATTGTCTACTGGAATTCCAGAGGCTTATCTAGACGCGAAGAGGAACTTCAGAAACAACTTTCCATAATTGACGTATTTGTAGGAGTTGAAACTTAGCTTAGCGAAAATAAAAATTTTGATCTCTCTGGTTTCAATATATTCAGAATCGACAGAAATAACAAACCCGGAGGAGGTATCATTTTCTTAATAAAAAAGTCATTCACTTTTTATCCTATCCAATCTCTCTGTAATATTCGTGACCACTTAAAAACTGGAGGGATTAAAATTACCAATGAAACGCCTGTAATCACCTTGGTAGGGTGTTATAGGGTTCCCAGCTATAATGTTTCTCAGTTAGAATGGGATCAGCTGTTTCTATCGATAACTGCAGAAGGATCATGCCTCGTCTTCGGCGATTTCAATTCGCACAATGTTATCTGAAACTGTACGAAAAACGATTTAAATGGAACAAGACTCTGCAATTCCATCACCGAATCCGACCTGATCTTAATCAACTTAATAATACTCTCACTCACATTGATTTCTACAGGAAAAAATATTCAAACTTAGACCTTGTCCTCTCATTTTCTGACATCCTTGACAAAGTTACGCTTAAAGTATATGACGATTCATGGAGCTCTGATCACTTTCCATTAAATGTCAAACTTGAAGTTCAAAAAGTGCAATTTACGAAAACCCATCACAAACTCACTTCTAAAAAAACTGATTGGACCAAGTATAGATCTCTTCTAGAGGAATCTTACAACACTTTCCTTGATCCTTCTTACGATTCATTAGATACAGTTGATAAATATAACTTGTTTAGTAACTTAATCATATACGCTATTACTAAGAGTACTTCTTTAAAAAAAATTGGTAATGTCGCAAATCATAGAAACCCTGTACCTTGGTGGGATACTGAATGCAATAAGCTTATTAGGCTGAGAAAGGCTGTGCTCAAAAAATGGCAATACACTCGTTCGTTAACAGATTATGTAGTATACAAAAAATGTGTAGCAGCAGCTAAGAAGTATATCAAAAAAAGAAAGATCAACAATTTTAGAGTATTCGCTGAAAGTATCAATTTCAACACAGATGTCTCTTATGTTTGGCACAAATGCAAATTCTCAAAAATAAATGGACGAAAGTTAAAAGTACCGGAGAACCATCTCCGAATCGAGAAGCCAATATACTGGAAGCGATTAACAAGATTGCCCCTTGCTGGGTTCCAACAAACCCTAACTCTCCTTTTCTAGATCAAGGTCAGGGAAACCTATTTCTATCTTCTCCTTTTGATTTTCATGAGCTAAACCTTATACTTAAGAACGTTAGTCTTAAATCAGCTCCAGGAACCGACAATATTGAATACTTTTGTATCGTTAATCTTCCAATTAAGATTAAACTTCTCCTCTCGACCTCTTCAATGAAGTGTATCTTAGCAATAAGTTTCCACCCTCATGGAAAGACAGTCTTACTTTTTTCATAGACAAAAGAGACTCTAACAGTGTTAGACCCATATCATTTACTTCATGCATTTGTAAAATCTTTGAAAAGTTGATAAAGACGCGTCTTCGGTGGTGGATAGAGACTCAAGGCTTTCTCCCATCATCTCAGTCAGGCTTTCGAGCCGGAATATCCTGCACTGACAACCTCACTGCATTAACCCTCACAATTGAAGAAGATTTTTGCAAAAATGAAGATGTTCTGGCTTGTTTTCTAGATGTGAAAGAAGCATTCGATAATGTCAACAACGATATTCTGTTAAAAAAACTCTCCGAACTTGGATGTCATCACAACATCTTGCGATTTGTCCATTTCCTAACCTACGAACGAAATGTTACATTTATTTGCAATTCCTCCAACTCAATAGTTAGGAAAGTCTTCAAAGGTCTACCGCAGGGTGGTATTCTTAGCCCCTCGTTGTACCTTATATATGTTAGAGACATTTGCATACAACTTGGTAAACGGATTCATGTCTCCGAATTTGCGAATGACATTGGTGTTTATACACCAGTTCATAATCCTTTTCTCGGTAAAAGATCTATCGAAAAGGCAGTAACTACTATAAACAGTAGACTCAATAAATTAGGTCTTAGCCTAGCACCCGAAAAAATCATTCTAGTTCACTTCAACAAAAAAGGTATACAACCGGGCACTTGTACCATTAATATAGAAAAACACAAAATAAAATCTAGTGCAACTGCTAGATTCTTAGGAATCCACTTTGACTACCAACTGAAATTTACGGAACACATAGAAAATGTCAGGAACAAATGCCTTAGCAGACTCAATATTCTAAAATTTGTATGTAGTATAAAATGGGGAGCTGAACCACTGACCTTACTAATCCTTTACAAGAGTTTGATTAGATCAATTATTGAATATAATTGCTTTATTTATTTTCCGAAAAGTAGATATCGATTACTGAGTATCGAGAGAATACAGTTCGCGGCTATACGTTGTGCCTTAGGATATAGAATCAGTGCCCCCCACAACGTCCTTTTGGGAGAATCCAAATGTTGGCCTCTTGGTCATCGCGCCATCTTTCTATGCAGAAAATTTCTGACCAAGCATTTTGCAAATAGTGGAACTTTGCTAAATGCTCTGATAAGTAGGCTCTCAGTTTCTAATTTATGGAACGGATTGGTAAACAAATCGCGCACTCTTGTCCCAGGTCAAATACAAGTTCTTCAACACGTAAAAACCAGTCTAAGAACGGAAAAAAACTTTTTTCCGTAACTTGTTCTCTTCAATGTACTAAGTTCTCCAATAGAGGTGAATACCGATCTTGGTTTTTCACTCAAAAATTCTCCCGACCCTAATGCTACATTCCTGGAACACTTCCACAACCGTCTTGCCAACTCCATTTCCTTTTTCACCGATGGAAGTAGAAAAGATAATAACGACGGTGTTGGTTCAGCTATCTTTTCTCCAGATTTGAATATCTCGGCTCTTTTTGGACTAAACAATCAAATCAATCAATCAATCAATCAATCAATCAATCAATCCACTTTCTCTGCAGAATGTGTTGCAATTAAAAAGGCCATCGAACTCGCATCTACCTATCCTTATGAAAATACGTTCATTTATTCAGACTACCTAAGTGCTCTTCAAACACTATCCAAGTTCACTCTTAGTGTAAAAGTTAATCTATTAGTACTTGATAACAGAAAACTAATTAATGCAAATTTTCGCAGCAAAAGAAATCTCTATCTTTTCTGGATTCCTGCTCACGTAGGAATTTCTTACAACGAGAATGTGGATATTTTAGCCAAAAATGCTACTGAACTCGAAAGTTCAACTGATATCCTAGTTCCAGCCTCCGACTTTTCCAAAAGTTTTAAAAAACAAGAGAAAATTGAAATGAAAGAGTGGCTTCTCGAAGAATCTAAACATAAAGGTACCAAGTTTTTCAATCTTTTTTACAATTCTAGTCCCAAACAATGGTTTGCATACAAAATCCTCCCCAGAGATTTCGTTTCCTGGATCAATAGATGTCGCGCAAATCTATGCTATCTAATCTATAGCTTAATAAAAAAAAAAATCTGCCAAGTGTCAAAAGTTTTTACACTATTGCATTATTAATTATATTTATATCAGCAAAATGTTTTCAATATAGACTTTTTATGTAGGGTTTAATAACAAATTGCAGCCAGTGTTGTAAAGTGTTGATCGATCTTAACTACAAGGTAAGTTGTCAAAATCTGAATTGCGGGATACCTTTATTCATACAGAAAACTGTTTTTAATATAGATCCATACCACCGAAGTGTTTTGAATTTAGACTTTTTATGCAGAGCTTATACAAATGAAGCGAACCACAGGCTTGGAGGTTATTCGTTAACAAATTGCAGCAACCGTTGTAAAATGTTCATCCATTTTCATTACAAGGTAAGTTGTAAAAATCTGAATTGTCAGGTACCTTCATTCATACAGAATAGATCCATATCACTAAAGTGTTTTTAATTTAGACTTTTTATGTAGAGCTTATAGAAATGGAGTTATTTTCTCATTTCATCATTAACATTAAAATTTCTTGCAGCAAGAAAAAGAATTGCAGGTATATATAATTATTTATAAATTGAACGAATAAGTGTTTATAATTATACATTAATAAATAAATATATATATATTTCGCATCGCTTTTGTTATACCCTCTCCTTTTATTTTACTCTATTCAATTAAAGAAACAAATAATAATTTAGACTTTTTATATAGGGTTTACAGAAATATCAATTTTATGTTTATAAATTAAAAATAGATTATATATAATAAATGATTTGTAAAAAGAAGTGAGATCCGATAAAAAACTTCAAAAAAGTAACAAAATTACGCCAAGTACATGAAAAAGTTGAGGACTCAAGGAGTTATCATTGAAAAATAGAAGATCTCCATAAAAAACTACAAGAAAATAGAAAAAGATGTGAAATCCCAATAGCTGCTAGATGATTTGCCTAGATTTCCGCGGCCTGGAAGGCAAATGCTTGGTGTGGCTAGGCAAGACCAAGGTGTCGATGAATAAGATATATTTTAAAACGCAAAATAATGAAAGTGTATTCATATTGTCAAAGTTTTAAACTGACAAATTATCTGAAAGCTTGCGAGAGTAAAGGCATTGGTGTCGATGAATGACCTTAGAAATATTTTAAAACGCAATACAATGAAAGTGTACTCGTAATATTGTCAGAGTTTTAAATTGACAAATTATCTGAAAGTCTGTGAGAGAGAAAATATGGGTATTGATGATCTATAATGCCTTTCCTGGCCACGCCAAGTATTTGATTTTCAGGCCGCGGAAATCTAGGCAAATCATCTGGCAGCTTCTTTCGATTTCACATCTTTTTCTATTTTCTTGTAGTTTTTTATGGGGATCTTCTATTTTTCAATGATAACTCCACGAGTCCTCTACTTTTTCATGTACTTAGCGTAATTTGTTTACTTTTTTGAAGTTTTTTATCGGATTAAAATCACTCGACAGTGAACACTTAAAAATTTGTAGTTCAAAAATAAGGTTAAGGTTAATTTTTCCAATTTTCATCTACTTCGCTTTTTACAAAATTCACTAATTGTAACTGGAAAGAGCTTTGATTCTGAAAGGGTTGTTAAACGTCACTTATTGTTTGATCAATGTTTCTCATCGACAGATGAGATCATGAGTCCAAACGATGGGGAAAGACCATAGGACATAATGGAAGATATGTACTTGTATAAAGATATTTCCTTATCTAAGAAAAGTCGCATTTCATTCACGCGTTAAAATCCAATCGAACTTTTTGGTCAATCTAATAAACCGTGAATAGGTCACAGTACAACTTAGATTTCGTTTTCGTCGCAAAGATGACTTAACTCCCTCAAGGGAGTGAAAGCGGAATAGCGAAACGGGCGACGGTTATTCTCCATTCAAGGAGAAAATATTCGTTCGCCACGGGCAGTCATAATCGGCCGCGACAAAGCGCGGGAAGACGAGGAAACGGTTTCGAGCGATTCGACCGTCTTGTCGAACGAAAAGCCATCTTGTGGGCCCCCCCCCCCCCCCCGTCGGGGTGCGGGGACAACCGAGGCTCGACAATTCCGCGGAATTACAAAGAGAGTTGTAACCCGCGTGTCGTTCCGTAAACACAATTACCGTAAAATGAAACCAACGTCCTGTGAAGGCAAAGGGTGAGAGTGAGCGGCCAACCCAGGATGAAATGGAGGAAAAGAGAAACGTAGAAACGGACGAGCCGTGCCACGGTAAGTGGCGCGATTATAATTTCCAAGGAAAGGAGAGACCGAGGACTTCCCTTCTACTGCAGTCTGTTCTTCCGAGCACCATCCCAACCCTCCCCCTCTGGCACGTCCCGCTTGCAATTCCGCGCCACTCCTTGGACGCCGACTTCCCAACTGCTTCGAGGCGCAGGCATCCACAGGAAGTCATTAAAATATTCATTGTGACTCCCGACTGAAAATTTCTGAAGCAAATAAACATTCGGATTTGTCGCCGCTGTGTTCCCTTGCTTTTGCGCACGAAATCGCTAATGCGACTTTTTGCATCTGTAGCATTCAACAACCACCGCACCATCTACCGCGTTCCGCGGCCGTTCTTGCGTTTAAGGGCATGCCTTCTTGACACCGAAGAATGAGGGATTTTTAGAAATTCTTTAGAACGAAGTAGCAAATAAAATTAATAAAATGTTTTCCAATCGGATTGTTTTTTTTTTATAAAATACGATTCACTTGTTTTACATTCTCATCCATTTTATATTTTATAAATATAATTACGTTATATTTATAAATACGTATAAATACGTTAAATTACCAGCCTTCTAGGTTCTCGACCTGAATTCCATTATAATGAATCTATACATCTTATCTTACTATTATATAAAGAGACAGCTTTTGTTTGTATGTACAGAAAAATTTCAAAAACTACTTAACCGAGTGATACCAAATCCGTACAGTAGCTTGCTTTCTCCGGAGTAACATAGGCTGTTATTTAAAAAAAAATGATATTACATCCGCCTAAAATAAATATTATTTTGGCACTCAAAATTTAAAGCTTTTAGGTTCAATTGTCTTAAAAAAGGAGCCTGGTATAAAAAAATGTCTATCTTATGTCTTCTATACATTTTTTAACACAGAGTAGTCTTCGATCGAGTCATACCACACACTGTAGTACACTCTATACAATCACCTCTTTAAACGAAACACGAACATGATTCGATATTCTGTATTTGCATCTCATAAACTATAAATCGACGACGCCCTTCTAGTAAAACATCCTCGAAACGATTATCCAACGAATTTTGACAACCTCTCGTCGCACCAAGTCTCTGCGCGATATACCGTTGTCAAAATTATTGCTTACCAATCGTCGAACGTAGAACGGGTGTAGTAATATAATTTGTCAAGAGCCCAGGCCTCCACGTTCCTTCCCCTTTCCAATACTCGCTGCATCTTCCCGCCGTTTTGTGCTTGTTCTTTTTGCGATTTTTCCTTCCTCTTTTCCACGGTGGCGTACATGCATGCCAACGGGAAACTTCTCCTGGTTTTAGTGCGATACAAAACAATTCCTGGATCCACTCTCCCCGCTCCAGCGCGATCAGTTGGCCACTTTTTCGCAGGAACCTGCTTCCACCTACCTCCGACTCTTTCCACCACGAGCTCAATTTTCCACCCTTCTTCGTTACAGATTCCGAAACCTCTTGGCTCGATGCTGCGCGGCCATTCTCATCCCTGTTGGGGTGTAACCCGGCCTACTTCGCAATTTATATGGCAAAACTATGCATACCAATTCGCATCGCTCGAACATCGATTTGGCCAATCGTTGGAATTTCCTGGCATTATAGCAAACGCTCATGATGGTGTATCCGGTCGTGACGATGATCCGATTGGGGGACCGATAATTTTCTCCGATTTTCCAGGATTCCGAAGAAATCCATTAAAAGCCAAACACAATGCAACGTTTTAGACTACAGATCGTAGGTGGATAAGAAGGAACAATTTACCTCCCTCCTCACCGAAAATTATATTCATTTTTTCACATATGTTCCTTTAAGTCTCACTTGTAATTTGGTCAAAAATCAGTCTTCGATATCTAACTATTTTAATGCACTAAAATATTGATTGGAAAATAATTTATATCTTTTGAAATAGTTTATATCTTTTGATGTATATTTTTTTGATTTTTGTCAATAAAATATATGTTGTAGGTTTAATTGAGGTACTCTTACTAAAAAAATTAGGGAAGGTATCTGATGATGAATTTATTGAGAGAGAAAAAATAGTTTTCTAGACTATTACAAATATTTATGACTACCTGGTACAATTACCATATGTTTTATGTGAAATTTTTAATCTGTGTTTTTGGTAGATAATGGTTGCACATCTCATAGGCCATAAAATGTAAAGATCTTGCTTTAAGATTTTGATACGATAATTGAGAATATTAGTGAGAATAAGAGTACAAAAGTGCCAAAAACTTAGAAAGTTCAAGTAAATGACCAACTTCAAGGACTTTAACCCCATTCTAAGTGTATAATAATAAAAAGAAAAGTGATTTTTTATTATAACTGGCTAACACATTTTCTCGAATTAGTTTAGTTTCGTCCTCCAATATATCAAAATCCAATTCCTATACTATATAAGCTTAATAGCATAAATAAACAATCTTAGAATAGGCCATTTTCTTTGCCTATCCAATTAAGTTAATATTTTGAATAAATAATTTTTTAGTCTATCAAAACTATTTAAACAATGAACAAAAATTCTAAAATCATAGAATAAGGCCTTCCTTATTATTTGTGGAAGTATATACACAGGAAATAAAATATAACCGAAAGAATCAAAAACTATTCTCGATTCGAACATGATGAGATTACTCGGTGCCTTGTTAAAAAATTCTTCGCGTAACGAAGAACGTGGAACAAGCGATAAGAGTATTTTAGTTACCATTCGCCAACGTCTTCTCGAGTGGCTTTCCCGTATCTAATGTTTACCTAGTACACGAACGAAGAAAATATTTTTCAGCTGAGTCGTTAGAATTCGGTTCCACTCTTTCTCGTTTCCCTGCATAAAACTTACGAGCTCCAGAGCTCAAAGTAAATTCTCCGGCCGGGCTCTTTCGCCTTTTACCGTTTCTTCTCTTGTTCTTCGAACGGCAGCGCACTGAGGGCAATGAAAATGATTAAGCAGCACCAAGAATCCTAGAGGAACCACTCTAATCTGGCGTCAAACGCAAAATCAGAGGCAACTTCGATTCCCTGACTCGCGAGCTACCCTCGCACAAGTTAAATGCTGAATCGCGTACTGGGTGACCCGTTTTAATGTATCGAGTGTCTGGTAACTGGTGGTACAGGCGGATATATGACAATTCTAAATTACTAGATGAATCGAAAATATTGAAGATATCAGAACAAATTGATTAATCATTTGCTTGTTGTAAACTGAATGTTTATTACTAGGTCGAGGTATTACTTTCTTGTTTCTTGTGAGTTATTTTTCGAAACTTATGTCTGCATTCATTTTATTTTTGACTATCAGTACCATATAATTGTATTTACATTTTAGTACGGGGTAAGGCAGCTAAACTGTTGCAGAGCAATAATGCCTAAACTATAGTACACCAGTAGCATACATTCAATTTATAGAATATGATACTGTTAAAGTGTTTGCAAAAAGAATTTGATTGCTATACAATCTAAAAAAGAAAGTTTAAATGACAAATAAGCATCTGTCTCATGTACGCTGTTTAATGAAATGTGCTTTATTATAGTGTACAACTAAGAAACGAATAACGAATTGAGAGAGTCAAAAAAGCATTTTTACGTTCAGTATTATTAAGAAAACTGTCTGTGAAAAAGTAGTTCAATGTGCATTTTTCAGTGATTCGTTATGCACAAAAACAATATGTCGAGATAAAAACGCAAATAATTAATTGTTCGAAAATATGAAACAATATAAAAAGAAGCATCGAAAATTTCGTGGTCAAGAATCTACTAAATTGCTTGAATTACCAAGAAGAATCTTTTTTAAAATAATTATACGTTTAACTTTTATAAATCTAGAATAATCAATTTAATCATTATTTAATCGTTGGAAAAAGCGTGTTCAATGATGTGGAAATTACTTTTATTTAATATACTATCTATAAATATACTGATTGTAAGTTTGATTAAAGTTTCATTTGTATAAACCATACTTTATATGCCCCCCCTAATAGGAACTTGCTAAAATTAACAAATGCATAGCAGTCCGCCCCACAGAGAGCATTGATTACTAGTATTTATGATGCTAGTAGTTACTAAACAACTAGTATTATAGTAAAGCCACCCGAGCCTTTCCGATGTCGTGATTCAGAACCGATTAGCGTCGAGGTCGCTAAAAATAGCTTTTACGAGTATACAACGGGAAAGCGAAGCCGGATAAGCTTCGACTCTGCTTCCATTCGTGTCCTGCCTTTTCCTCTTTGCCGGTTGCCCCTCCCTCTCAAGTTTTTGGGATTTGCAACATTCCGGGCACAGTGAAAATGATTAAACGCCACCATGAGTCCTAGCGAAGCTGCACTAATCCGGCGTTAAAGGCAAAACCAGAGTCAACTTTGGGACTGCAACTTGCGAGTTACCCTCCCTCCTATTACATACGCGAAACATGAAGCGTACATAAAACAGGAAGCAACCAGCGTCTATGAAAACGCCCGTGGAACATCGTGTCGACTCCTCAGTCTTTTTAAAATTATCACCTTTATGGTCTGTGGTCTTTCTTGTCCTTTTTTCATTAAACGGAATTATGTTCCTTTTCCTTTGACTTATTATGAGATGGAGTATCCGTTGTAGAAACTTTACAGGCTGTCTAATGGCGAGTGAATTTCATTTATTTCACGTAAAGGAATATGATACATTAACAGGAAATATGTTAAAATCAGCAGAAATATTTTAATCTTTTAAGGGAGTCCGCAAAGTTGTTACAACCAAAATTCGAGAACTTTTTTCCAAGATTTATATACATACTGTAATTCAAGGCAAATAATAATTTTACAGTACAATTATTAAGCATACTATACATTTGTTTATTAAAATATATTTAAACATGGCCAAGATATATTAAATCTTTAGGAATGTTGTTTTTTTCTTTTAGTGTACACAATAATTCTTACTCTTTTTTTGACTCGCTTCATCTATTTCATATAAATAAATACATATAGTGCATCAACGTGAAATATATTAAAATCGGTACAAATATTTTAACTATCGAGAAAGATCAAATTGAAAGTCCTTTACCCTTGATAAAAAAATGTAAACAGAAAGTGATTGATATTAACAATTGACTAGTCTCCAGAATTTAAAAAATGCAATAATTAGAAGTATTCATTTTATTGCATTATTAGAGTTATTTGGATGAGCATTATCTATAATTCGTAAAAACGAATTCAAAGGGAAACATTAAATAGAAACTGTAGAGGTTACATTTTTTTCAGTTTTTGCGCCGACTCTCCAAAATTATACGGAATTTTGCAACGTGAGTCAAATGATTCTTTTTTTTCTATTCTGAAACTAAACAAAAATGAAACCCTGTAGAACTCTCGATAGTAAACAGAACAAGAGGTTCCACGTTTCGAAGTTTAACAAAAAAGAGTGCAAAAATTGCGTAGAAATGTATCGTTTTTACATGTTGCCTCGTCAAATTTTCCCACGTCCCAAATTACAAAATACATAAAATTTCTATTAGTAATAAACATATTTGGTTTATTGTAAATTCGAAAAAAGAATAATCAACTCTGGTATCCTTATAAAATCTGGAAAATATTAGCGATAAAAGTAGTTTATTATATTTTCTATTTTGTTCGCTGTATTGATGAAAAAACTTGCTTTTATCTCCACTAATTTCCGAGATAGCATTAGGGGATGAAATTGAGAGTAGTTTCACATGATTTACGAGCACTAAACAAAATTCGTAACCCTTATTTTCAGCTGCTATACAAAACCTACATTTCGTCAAAATTGGGAAAGGATACTTTGCGAATGCTTCTCGTGAGATTTAATTTTACAACGTTCACTCAAGTTCATGCATATCTGACGCATCTTCAAAGAAGACCGGCTTTTTCTAAAGGCGATGCATGCACCAAAAGCGTTTTATTCTACACTTTTAGTTTGCTTTCCAACGAGCAATTCGAGGAGAAAATGTGCTCTGTTTAACCTTATTCCCAAGTTAGTACCATTTTTATATTCCAGTAATGTACATTTACTTTCAAGGTTTATAGGAACCTGTTCTATTATTTACAGTTTTAATACACTTTCCATAGAGATTTAATCAAAGAAAATTATTTTCAAAATTAGTTAAAAGAGTATATGTCAGATCAAACTATTTTTTTCTAATTTATTTTATGAAAGAACGTGCTTTATTATCTAGTCTTATTAAAACATATTTACATCTTAAAATCATCTACAGAAATTAAATAAATACCTATGTGCATCAATATATTCTGGAAAAACGCTATTTCAACTGATTGAGAAAACATATCTTGCATGTGTTTACATTTTCATTTTTAAATTCGTTTATTTCCAATAAAAGTAGAGAACGAATCAAAGTTACTATATTTTTTGTGGACATTATAGAAAACAAATATGAGTTCATAATTAAAATTACAGTTCCTACAATTAAAATTAAACATATAATCACGACTTGGCTTCATGAGATCACCTTTTTTAATCCAACAATTATAACGATATTGAACATGATCACGTCTAGTTTTGTGCATTCCAAGAACATAACAATGCAAAGAAATGTAATTGCTCCCAAAATGATGGCAGAAGGCTATGTATACCCTTGCTGGAAATTATGATATGTTACGTACATCACTTAGAAAATTAAGATTTCAAAATGCGCAGTATTTTCTGGGTGATCTAAATATCTTTCTATCTCTGTAATTATGGTAATAAGATTTGCATCTGTCGCAAATAAAAAGTAATTCGAGATGATTCATGAGACGTCGCCGGGTCGATTTACCATTCCACGGACCAGGAAGGTCTTAAAAATATTAACCACCCTGCGAAACTCGAGTTCCTTGCGTATCTCGGTTCCATTCTAACTTTCCGGACCAGCTCTCACCCTCTAACGCGCTACACCTTTTTGGTGCCGTATAACAAACTGTTTCTATGACCATGTTATCACGTTTCCGGCTGAGGACAGTCACATGGGGTCCGAACAGAGATAGAAGAACGAACAAGAACAGGATTAATGGGCCGTCGTATCACGCGAAGACGGTAAAACATCGCTGGAAATATCCCTTGGCCAGTTCTAGCCATCCCTGGAATTTACTTTCCAAGGATAACTACTGTCGCAGATAATCTTCGCCATTAAATGCCACCGGAAGTACACTAGTTAATCCTTCGACGACAGAGGTCGCGTGACGAAAACGCGACTGTGGCGCTGTTAAAAATATATGTAGGTTTTTCAATAAGATTTTACGTTTAATTGGTTGTACATAAAATATTGGGTTGATTCATAAACAGCTTCCGTTTTCTAATTCATAATTTTCTTTTAAATATATTATTACATGATAAATCTCAATCAATTATATAATTGCCATCGTTGATTATCATTTGCTTTCAAATGATATAATATATCATTCCGAATTTTCACTTTCTGCATTATTTTCAAGTTAATGTTCACATTTTATTCAAAACATTAGTTTATTAGTCTTCACGAGCAGCCAAATATTTTTGAGACTAGTGAACAAATTAATACATCATTTAAATTTATGCGCAATAAACACAAAAGTGCAATTAGTAAATGCAAAGTCAAGAGTAGGACATATTTGATTGCAACTATTATTCTACTCAAGTCAAATTAAAATCCAAATAATTATTACTTAAAATTAAAATTACTTAAAATTATTACTTAAAATAGTTTAGAAAAATGATTTTTAAAAGGTTTTGATCAATATCGAAAAGATAAGTGATGTAAGAATATTATTATAAGAACACTCCATGTTTGAGTTTCATCCAGCAACTAGAGAGTAATAATGCTCAAACAATGGTCTAGAATGCTTTATGAACATTCTATGTAGGAAAAATAAGTTAGAAGAAATAAAATCAACTTTCGAATTTCGTTTAGCAACTAAAGAGTAATATTTGTCAAACAATATTTAAAAGACAAAAATGCTCTAGAATGCTCTTAAAACACTCTGTGCATCAAAAATAAGTTAACAAATAAAATCGACCTCCGATTTCTATTTTGCAACTGGCAATATGCCTACAGTCGGTATCTCCGCCCCCAAATACCCCCAAATTCAAAATTTAGCTCAACTCCGTGGAGCTTCGATGTTCCCTTTTTAGCGTTAAGCGCGAAATCCTTTAAAATTTAAAGATGACGGTCAACCTGAATTAATAATCGAACAAGGTCGAGAGACCTCGAGACAAAAGATGCGAAGTCGACTTATATTCCCGTGTCTCGAATTCCCTCGGGGAAATGCGTGGTTCGACGTATAAATAGGAATATCACGAGTCAAATAAGAGGGCGAATCTAGGAAGACTGCTATAGAAATAGGAGCGACAGCGGCTCTGTCAACTGCTCAAACCACAACGGTCTGCCAAGTGGGATTTTGGTCGTTCTGCCAACTCACTAGGCAACTCATAACAGAATTATCAAAGCGGAGAATTACGACTGGGACCCTGGATTTCCTAGAGTTTTGAAAGGTTCCTCGATGAACAATACGCTGAATGTAGAAGACGTTCTTATCTTTTATCTATCTTCTGTTTCTAATCCTGAAACGTCTCATCACCCTCTGCATAATATTATTTTCAAAGGTCATATAATATAATTACCCACAGTTCGAACTGTTTCCTTCTAGATGTTCAATAGAGAAGTGGTTCTGCGAGGATCTCGGTATTCTTACCTTCTTCCTATCTATTGTTCACGAAAGTTACACCAACCTCTGGATAATATTAGGTACTTGCAAAGATTATACAAAATAATTACCTACAGTTCTAACTGTTTGTTCCTATCTGTTTAACAGGCGGGTGATTCTGCGAGGATCTACCTATTCCCATCTTCTCCTATCTTTTGTAATTACTTAACCCGCAAAAGTTACATCATCTCCTGCATATCACTTACAAGGTCATACAAAATAATTACAATTCGAATTATTTCTTTCTATCTAGCTAACAAAGGGAGGGCTTTGCAACCATTTGGATGGTCATATCAAGGTATGCTTATCTTCTGCTTATCTTCTACTTATCTTCTCTAATTAGTTTTCAAATATTACCTGAAACCCTACATACTATTACTTGCAAAGGCCATACAAAATAATTACCTGCAATTCGAACTGTCTGTTTCCATCTGTTTAACAGAGGGGTGATTCTGCGAGGATTTGGGCGATCATATCTCGGTATTCAATTGGCCGCATCATTACCCTGAATGGTCGTACCTATATTACTGTCGCCGATTACGTGGACATTCTAGATGATCAGGTCTATTATCATTCAGATACACTACGACCTCCATATTATTTTCTAACAACTATGCTATTCTTCATGTTGTTAATGTAACTATATATAAGGAAACTCGAAAAAGAGTCTTAATTTTAGAAGCACAGAAATAAGCTTCGACAGTTTGCCTAATCAGTATAGCCAACTGATTTAAATGTTAGGCCATCTTACAAGTTTGTATCACTAACTGCTCTGTACTTAAATTAAATATGTGAAATAAATCTTTTAGTGTTACGAGAAAATGTAATCATCCTTTCTTTCCACGATTTTTTCCCATCTTTTTAACAATGTCATACGGTTGCTATTAAATTTCTATCATTTCTATTATTAATCCATTCACTGCCAGGCAAATTTAAAGCGTTTTGCCTTGGGCGCCAAGATTTAATGCAGATGTGTAATCTAGGTTATTATTTTGATAATAAAAAGTGATATTAAATTTGCTGCTTTGAAAACAAAATTTACGATCTTCTAATGCAATAATACGTGACTTGAAAGGCTATAAACTTATCCCTTGAATAATTGTAATCAATTTGAACTACGACACATCTCGTAGTTGGCAGTGAATGGGTTAAATATAAACACAATTTGCGACATGAACTTATGGAATGACCTAATATTATCAAAACAGTGTGAGCAGGTTTGAACAATACAGTAAGATGCAGATTATCTCCCCTAATATTTCTAAAGCAATTGGAAAATATTTTAAATGATGAATGAAATATCCTTCCACTGGAAACTATTATCAAGTTGTATGAATTTACTTCCCGTTCTAACAAAACAATGCGTATAATACATTTCACAGATGTTCGCTTTATTTTATCAACTCACTGTACATAGTACACATTACCACGAGGTTCATTCTTGTGAAACATTTCGCGATGAACATTTTAAATGTACGCAGCTATGACATCGTATCAGCAAAGAATACTGGAGCAGATTCGGATCTTAGAAACAATAGGAGTATACAACGTGTGACCTACATAACCATGGTTCTGAGTTACAGTTATACTTGTGTTTGGTGTTCCTTTCTGCGACTTGTGGGCTACTGATGCCTGTACAATTTAATTCATGTAAATACCATACTGGTTCATTTAAATATTTTTTTCTTAGTGAGATCATTGACGAAGATTTATAGAGATAGTAAATTGAAAACATATGTCATAATTGAGATTACAAATGTGCAATCTAACAGAATAGGTTTCTTTATGCTCATAACGTATAGATAGTTACTAGAATGCAAAAATGACTACAGCTCAAAACGAAGATCGACTAATTCACACGTTTCTCAGAAATGATTCTTATCGTTCTGAAGAATTTCATATGTACATTCTTAAAATGACTTCTATCGATATGCACACACCTGGAATATTTTCATTTAAAGAACCATATGATACCATAGATGAACTAGAAGTTTCGAATACTATATTTGCATACAAAGTTCTCTAATGATTAAGAGATTTGCATTCGTAACGACGTAGACATTCAAATCAAGGGTTTAATACTGAAACTACCTAGCCAATAAATTTGGCCCATGTATACTAAACTTCCTTCTAAAGTCATTAAATTATTAATAATGCTATGATCGCATATTTTAGGAATAATTATTGTAACAGAGAATTAATTTATTGACAAATTAGTTTGCTCCTTCTTGTTCTAACAGTTGCTTGTCTAGTAATTGCTCTAATAAAATATGGTAGTATTGAAAATGTAGGTTTGTTAAATATTTTAGCAATGCAAAGGATTATTTAAACTCTACGTTTAAAATGCGTTATACGCATTGTTTTGTTAACACTTGGTATGCGGGCAACGTACTTTTATGTTTCACACGTAAACATATGTATTTAGTACATTTGTGCTAGAGGTTAACGAAAAAATTTTCGCTGTACGCGTAAGTCCGCGGCGAAGTGTACCTGAATGCCAACTGTTAATACGGGAAATAGATTCATCCAACTTCATAATACTTTCCAGTGGAAGGATATTTCATTCATCAGTTAAAACACTTTCCAATTGCTTTAAAAATATTGGAGGAGATAATCTGCATCTTATCGTAGTGCTCAAACCTGCCCACATTGTTTTCATAATATTAGGTGATTCCATAAGTTCATGTCGCAAATTGTGTTTATATTTAACCCATTCACTGCCAACTACGAGATGTGTCGGAGTTCAAATTGATTGCAATTACTCAAGGGATAAGTTTATAGCCTTCTAAGTCACGTATTATTGCAAAAGAAGATCGTGAATTTTGTTTTCAAAGCATCAAATTTAATATCACTTTTTGTTAGAAATCCAACAACGAATAGCTTTACGGCGAGCAATCATAAAACATTTCACAGAACGACACAAAATGTTTCTGCAGATTAGCATGGTCACCATTCGCAGCAAGGCCCGTTGTAAAGCTATTTGGCTCAAGAGGTGACTCGGTCTCGAAACCTAAAGCGTCCCACAGACTGCTCTGACGAGGCGTAGGCCACGTCATAAGACGCGTGGTATGAAATTCTAACATAGGGTTTTGCGTGCCGACGTTCACATTACGCTGACGTGACGTGGGAAGACGTGGGCTCGCGCCATCTAACGGTACACGCTGTAGTTAAAATTTTAACATAGGGTTTCGCCTGAAGACGTTCATATTACCCTGACGTGACGTGGGCTGATGCTATCTGAAGAAATATGCGTTCTGACGCGTCAGGAGCATAT
This sequence comes from Hylaeus anthracinus, assembly GCF_026225885.1. Lineage (NCBI taxonomy): Eukaryota > Metazoa > Arthropoda > Insecta > Hymenoptera > Colletidae > Hylaeus > Hylaeus anthracinus. The sequence goes on along the minus strand of NW_026535289.1, from coordinate 318,420 downwards.
TAAACCTAGTAGATTTTCCGTGAGCGTTGAAAGGCGTCAGGAGACCGGGTGTTTTCTAGAATTTTGTTTTCCATTTTTAAGAGATAAACTAATTTCAAAAACATTAAAACTGCACTAAAGAGTATTAAAAGAATTTCTAGTTAATTTATATGAATTTATATGACCATTAATTTATATGAGCAGCTCTAAATATAATTGCTTAAAAGTACGAAAAAATGCAGTGAGAAATATGAAATAATTTATATTTAACTGGATTATTACCAGATCTTGTCAAATTATTGAATGAGGAATTTTTTTTATTGAAAAAATTAATTTATATAATTATTTACTTATTTATACCAATATTTATTTTAATTTTAACGAAATTGATTTGATTAGTTATTCTTCTTTCTGTAAATTTATATACATTAAAATTTAGAATATTATTCATATTGATAATTATATGTTTAGGAGCTAACCCTTTTTATACAAAGTGGTTGAGCTTCTAATTCAAATTATTCTTTATTATGATCAAAGCATCTTATTGCTCAATCAGTTTCCTATGACGTAAGATTATTTCTTATATTATTGTCCGTTTGACGAAAAAAGGTGTTAGCGATTTGATGAGTGATGTTTGCAGTACAGGCTGACGGATTCGCTGCTTCTTCAGGTAAAAAATATCCGAATTATGTGATGTTTGATATCATTTTTATCGGGAAAACATAAGGAATCCATTGATATTATTTTTCCGACAATCTGATGAAAAATATAAACATTTTATGTACAGCAGTTCATCATTTTACGATGGACTGGCCGTCTTTTGTTCTCGGCCGAGCGCCTACCTGAGGTCGTTCAAGGGTCTGGGATCGAACGGGCCATCGACTCATCAATTTTTCATAAAATCGAATTCTTTATTCTTCATCAAATCCACGTGAACGTGATGGCATTGGATTCTTGATGTTCTCCCGACTAAAATGATATCTCACATCGCGTAAATCGAACTATTTTTAACGAAATAACTTTTCAATTATGCAATCAGATTTTTCATATAATTTCATTAATTATTGTCCAAATTGTGTCATGTCTGGTATCATTTTCATCGCAAAAACATTAGGAATCGTTTGATGTTGTTTCCGTAAAGTTCTGATAAAAATTGCGGAGGTTGGTATTTTCGTTTTTTAATGGCGTCAATCTGACTCCGCTTCATGTCTTATGTGGATCCACGGAGCCTGATGTGACGTTGGCCCACGTCACGTCCAGCGCAGTCTGTGGAGCGCTTAATGGTTTCAGCGGCAGCGAGTAACTACGTGAAAACTTGGAAAAACCCCAGGGTTGCCAAGTCGCCGTCCACCCTCAGGCCCATCGCGCGGGAAGCTCTGTTCCCCTTCCTCAAGGTACCTCGCCAAGGGCGGAATGGAAGGGAGGACACGAGCCTGGGACAGGGCAAAGCAGGGCGAAATCGCCAGACAAATTCACAGCGTGACTGAATACACAGCAGAGAGACTGATAGTCAAGTAGAGTCACGGTTAGATACATAGTCATTCAGATAGACCTTTTCCATCGGCATACTTCACACAACATCACTCTAACTATCCATCACACACGTCATCACCTCGTTTATATTAAATAAATATTATTAATCCACCGCAACGTGTCCTGCATTTATCACGGTCCCAAAGCCGTGCACAACTTTGGGTGGTCCTTCAGGAGTACTATCGACGGCACAGAGTGCAATATTCAGGGCTCGACCAAACCCTAACACTTTTTATTATCAAAATAATAACCTAGATTACACATCTGCATTAAATCTTGGCGCCCAAGGCAAAACGCTTTAAATTTGCCTGGCAGTGAATGGATTAATAATAGAAATTATAGAAACTTAATAGCAACCGTATGACATTGTTAAAAAGATGGGATAAAATCGCGGAAAGAAAGGATGATTACATTTTCTCGTAACACTAAAAGATTTATTTCACATATTTAATTTAATTACAGAGCAGTTAGTGATACAAACTTGTGAGATGGCCTAACATTTAAATCAGCTGGCTATCCTGATTAGGCAAACTATCGAAGCTTATCTTTGTGCTTCTAAAACCAAGACTCTTTTTCGAACTTCCTTGTGTATAGGTACATTAACAACTTGAAGAATGGCGTAGTTGTGAGAAAACTATATGGAGATCTTAGTTTAGCCGCTTTTTCGCAAATAGTAATTATGTATGGACAGTGATGATTGCAGTGATTAATTTCTAATATTAAATCATATACCATGTTGTCACATGTATGACATCGTTACTATCTTCTCAAGATGATCTCCTACATAGACCAAAGCATAGAGTTCCTAAACAAATCACTTCAGTGTAACTAAAAACCCACAAAGAAGCTGCATTCATTAAATCCCCGATTTAATCATTTACCTCGAGCAAAACGTAGTCCACCCAACAAAGACCAGGCGCTTAGGGTGGTTAGACTAATCGAAACACAACGCGCAGAATTTGCCTCGAACCTCTAAGTTTCTATCGGTTCGGTACAAGAGTTTCAGACAGTTTCTCAGTTGTTCGCGACTCGTTACGCGTGCAACGCGGATACACCTTTAATAAATTCGTATTATTATAAAAATCAGCGGGATCGAGTGGCCTGGAAGTTGATGTTGCGCTTCTTATCCCGACTTTAATTAAATTCCAAAGAATCGAAAGTAGGGAAAAGTTGAGCGCCAGTTACCAAACGACCGAGGCACGCAGCTTTTAATAACCGTCCCGGATCCAAGCAAAAAGAAGCTGGCAAATGGCTGAGCGGCGTCGGCGGTGGAAGCCGAATAGGGAGAAGGGTAGCCGAGCTCGACGAAGTCAAGCATCGATCTCACAGCTTCCATCTCCCTCGAACTTTCTCTCCTTTTACAACCCTCCCAGCTTTTCCGCCATCCACGGCATGCAACCCTTCTCCTCGTTTCTTTCCTCCCCTCTTTCGGCCTCGCTGGCAACTCAGCTTCAGAGGCCTCAAACGCGTCATAAGTCTGTCCCTTTCCCTTTCCGTCCTTCGTGCAGCTACTCATACTCGGTCCCCTTTTCCTTCCTCACATTCTCCGTATTTTCTTCCCGTGGCACGTCTATCTGCTTATCCATTTCCCTATCCGGTCTCTCTTATGTTTTGCCTCGTTATGTTTATCTATTCGTCCATCCTCTATTTTGGTATTCATCCCCTCGTCAAGCGTTCCCTTTGCGACGTACTTACCTGTCTGTTCATCGAAGGGTCCGTTCATCGATACAGCGAAATTATATCCGCGAGATCGTCTTCTGAACTACTTTTCTTTACAGGCAAGGGTTGCCTTAAGGACACGTGGCCGAATTTACGATACGAGGACAATGCCATCTTCGAAAACCTCGGTAAGGTGATTCTGTTCTGTATATGGTTGTTAACTACTTGGACATGACTGAGAAATATCAGCTAACTTTCTTTTAGAAAGGGATGCAGGAAGTATGATGAAAGAGTTCAATTTTTAAATTTCTTGCGATATATACGTATATAAAGTAAACCATCCAATTTTTAATACTTTATAGAAGATAATAGGGTAAAAATTTCTCATGAAAAATGAATTAATCGGTATTAAAGATTTGTTTCATTAAGTCAGAAATTTAATAAATAATAAAATTTTAAATGAGATGATTTTGATAAATGCAACTGTTATCTCGTTATTGACATGCGTTTCCCTAATTTTGTCACGAGTCTCATTAATTATTACCATGCAAAATTGACAAACTGTACTTTAGGATCTGAACTCCTATTACTATACCTGTTACACGCTACTATGACTATTTTTAGTTGTGTTTGCAAGAGGGATTTGTTAACTCCTGAGTGATCGACTTTGCAAACTCTAGGGAGGTAAACACTTCCCTTAGATTTCACATTCTATTCCTTTCTTTCCCGCTTTACCTTTCTCAAACTGAGTTTCCCTGTTCAGGGTATTTTCACGAGACGTTTATCTCGGTTGAATTTTTCAAAGACCCGCTATGGCAATTAGAAACACGAAACCGGTACTTCCATTTCGAAAGAACATGTTAGTTCGTACTTGAACTTCTAACGATGACGTCGGCTACGCGCAAAGCATCAAAGGAAAGTACCTTTCCCACGCAATAAATATCCGGGATAGAAAAATTCTGGTTCCTTTCATTCCCTTTGCACTCGTTCTCCTTTAGAAGAAACTTGTCTGTAAGAATGTACTTCATAAAACAGTCGTAAAGACGCGTTTACGAAGAGACCGCTTTTCAGGGTATGCTTCGCTTCGCTGTTTTTAAAAATATACGTGGCGTCGCGCGTTTGTCTAGAAATTATATGTATACGGAGTGAGACATTTAAAGCAGGCCACCTGAATAATTCGCTTACTTTTAGCGGTAGAAAAAAAAACTGTCGAACAAGAGCTGTTTGCTTTCGAGGGGCACGTAATGTGTTGCCAATAACTTTTTTATCGCTGGGAGCGTAGAGCAGTTATGAAGGTCAACTCTGTTTTTTCAAATAGAATTATGTAGTTTCTTATACAGACTCTGATAGAGCGTTTTAAAACAAATACAATGACCTATAGTTGACGGTCATTCAACGTTACATAGGCTAACTGTAATGGAAAATAAATTGTTTGAAGGCACTCTTGAAATATTTCATTAATTTTCTTATTTGCCTTCTTACTGCTACAGCAAGTGGTCAAAATGTTGATCTTGAACTTGGATGCATTTTCTAAAACATATTAATGTAGAGAACATTGCGCGATGGACTTCATTTGAGTCAATTGCAATGAAAGTTCTTTTTATTCGCTCCTTTATATCTTCTCTGATTGTTGGAATTTTAATTAATTCGGAGATGTACATATTTAATGCATTTTAAAGTTTCAGATTATTATACCAATGTTTTTCGAGAAAGTAATATTTCCGAACATGAAAAGTTGAGAATTGTTTTCTTGCATTATAAAATTATCCTACTAGTAATGTTTTTACATTCTGTGCGAAATGTAATCCTTAAACCCATATAATCTAAGAACTGGAAAACTTGTATATTGTTTCTAATAACACAACAGATATTGATATATTTTGAACCTATTTTGAACTGAATTGCCAATCTTGTCAAAATCTCGTCAAAATCTCATCGAGATCGAGATCATATATTCTAAGTTGTCGAAAATTCGAAATCGATATGTATTTTTCGAGATCAAGATCGAGATTATAGAAATCTCGCCTCGTCTCGTCTCATGCGGATCACTAGACATAAGTAAGAATTTCAGATGCCGCATATGCGTGCCACTGTGTTAATCAGCACGTTTCCAAAATCGACCGACATACATACGAGAAGACGGTTAGAGGACGCGGTTCCCAGAGCCAGAGAACTGGTTTTCTTTAATCAGGATCCTTTGGCGCAATTCTGGCTGACTGCTCAAGGAAACAGGTCCTCGTGGGACGTGCGCAACACACTAAAGACTGTCCAAAAATTCTGTCACGAATCTATTGAACCGTTCCATACACACATCTGCTATCGCAATTCCCTAAGATCGTAATGGCGGAAGGAAGGTAGCATTTTACTACAAATTTGGAACTATATTTACTAATTGGAATCTATTTGCATTTAGTTCCAGTGTTCTGTTAATTATTGGTTGTTAACTGTTGTTAAGTAAGCTTTAGAATCATAAAATATATGAAATTGCATGAGGTAGTTAACTCTCTCTTTGCTTGTATTTTACGGTAAGTAAAATATGTTAAGAAATGAAAATTAAGAATCAAACATTAAAAGTTGTAGATTTAACGATTCAACAGCTTTCGTAACAATGAACAAAAGCAATTGTATATATTACATACGGAACAAATAAAAGGAACAATTAAATTGAATACTGTTTATTCTAATTATTTCTTCTGGTATGTTGCATCTAAGAAGACTCCATGAAAGTAGCCAATATGTTATCTCGAATAAATTAATTTTTAATACTGTTCATGTTTGTTGGTCTTTTAAAAGTACAAAGACGGAAGCAGTGGTGACCTTCTAGATAACTTCATGTTCTGAATGGAGAGCATATCTACTATATGTAACTATATGAACTATATGTAATTGTTTACATTGAAATGTAGTAAAATACAGTAGACAGTGGTATTATTCTTATAAATGTACAGTATCAATCGCTATAGCCATTGACGAGATATCTCAATTGTACTGTTACTAAGCTTAACATATATGATAATGCATTGTGGTAGTAAGTTCTATACTGGCCATCATAGAGCTATCCAACCGATTGCTTTCCCACAAGTTCTCTATTCATCCATTGATTCCAATGTATACATATATGTATTCATTACTGATGAACGACTCGTACCTCCCCTCCTCCATCCCTCTTTCACACATTGATGTTCCAACCGTCATATGTGATGCAATTATCTTCGCACACTCCACGACATTAATAGAACTATTGGATTTCAATCAAACAAAGTGCACGTTTACCTAACTTATTTACCTAACTCTTTAACTTGATTAACGTGTAGTTATAATAAACGAAATATTATTGATGCTATTAGATAGATTTTAAACATTTGGCCACTCAAGATTTCTTCAAGTTTATCTTGAAGAGATTGCATATGTATTGTTTAATATAAATCCTCCAGATAGGGCACATCAACATAATTCAAAATGTCTACACTTGTTCAGAAGTTTAACCGTTAATAATTACTACAGACAGTTTCCCACGCTCCCAAACCCTCGTTGATTGTCTACTTAATTAACTCTATTTTTATTCCAATTGTAACATTAGTGCATCATTTGGCAGTCAATATATTAAAAAAATTGAACTTTAAATGTATTAAATTTTGAATTCTATTTTAAATATATACCTTTAATTGTCAAATCATGAACACGTTGGCTTGTATAAAACGAAAATATTTTAACTCACTATTGCACGAACTACATATACTTTATCTTTCAAAAAAATAAATTATTTCTGGATTATTTGCACGACCCAAATGAACACTACCACTAAACAGAATGTGGTTGAACCTTCAGAATAAGGTATTGGATACTCCCTGTAAAAAAAGAAACCACATAATCAGCAACTAATTGTATGATTCTCTCAGTAAAGTTTACAGGGATTGCTTCTATTGAGATTGTAGGTATACAATCAACTCACTATAACTACCATCTTTTCTAAAATTATTAAAAAAATAAAGCAATATCGTTTATACATTTTGTATAACAGGGTTAACCATTAGAAGCCTGATTTACTAAATTAAATTTAAAAAAATATCAATATATTTATTATTTGAACAATTTTGACAGCTGACGTTTATTTTTTTAATTATTTTTCAAAAGAACATTTTGCAATGATAATGGTAACATACATACATCCAAATATTGAAAACAAACCAATTACAAGTGTACAGTTCGATTTAAAAATCCGGTATAAAATTTAAAACTTAAGCCATTTAAAGGTTAATAAGACGTACACGCTTTGTTTTTCTGCATAACTAGTGATCGAGATTGCAGTTTCTCAAGGAATAAGTTTATAGCCTTTTGAATCACGGTTTATTGCAAAAGAAGATCGTAAATTGTTTTTTAAAGCAACAAATTTATCAAAATGATAAATTTGCCTGGTACTGAATGGGTTAACTTACAATCGTGCTAAAGACCTCTGCGCCTTGAATTGCAATGCAAAAATTTTGCAATGCAAAAATTTTAAAAATGTAGGGGGCTACGAGAAATACAAATAAGAATATAATAAGATAAAATAGATAAAAAAGCATAATGTATAATAATTGGAAGCTAATAAATCAAATTATGGGTATGAAACTTTTATATGTGCAAAGTCTTATCGATATCTTGTTATTGTTAACATTTAATTATTAAAATTTGGAGATTCACTAAATTTGAAATGGTTGTATCTAAAAAACACAATATGTAGGAGAAAAATTATACCCGTAGATTGAAAATAGGGAGACAAAGAAATAAAATTATTAGTTTGAATATTTCGTTCCAAACTGAAGGAAATAAAGAAGTACTCCAAGATACATCGGATTATTATAAACAACAAAGAAAATCCAGAAATCAATAAGAATAATTTAACTGACCTAATTACACGGTTAAATACAATACATATTGATGTTTGCCGTAAGAAATATAAATTCAACTAATATTTTGTTCGCGTAATTTTACAAAATCATATTTTCCCAAATTTAAATCCATTTAATCGAAAAATACATTCGTTTATTTGAATTATTATCGCTTTCCTGCATTTATTTATTCATGTCCTACTTGCTTCGCGGACATTTACAAATTCACTACTACACTTTATTATTTACTGAAATGGAAACATTGATCTCATCGAAATATAACATCTTGCTAACTGTAAACTTGTTTTTTACTTTCCATTTAATCTATATGGAAAAGCTGAGGTATTTCTGGAAATTCTAAATTTTATTCATCGGATGACATTTCTGACTGAACGAAAATAATTACTTATTTAATTCAGGCTATTTACATTCAAGTTAATTAATTACGTTATTAGCTTAATTGAAAATGGAAAAGAAAAAAAGTAAAGGTTTTAATATGAATAGTTCATTCGAAAATAAAGAACTTAATTAAGAAATTAATTAAAAGGTAAATGAGAAAAATTGTAAACAAAGAATCAAACCTTCATCATTAAAGACAATTATTAAACTAATTATTTGTTTACTACTTTACATTAATATTTTTTACATAGAATGCACCATTGTACTTATAAATAAAATATAATTCTACTAATATAATACTCTTTCAACCATTCATCGTTTCCCTTTAACATTTTTCTCTAACAGCACTAACAACAGAGCTATGACTTATCACACTTATTTGACCCACTCTATAAAACACTGTATTTAAAATAAACTATTGTTGTATCGCATGCATAACATTACCTACTCTTAGTAGGCCACAAGCACACACGGTACGTATGACACGTTCCATAGTTGCACTACTGGATGTGCCTGTCGTAACAGTGTGTCTGCATCGACTGAAAACCCTCAGGATGTCTTCCGCGAAGGCATACCTGTCTCTACGTGGAAAAGCGGCTCGGTAATATCAGATTACTCTCGGTCGTCTCTGATGCTTTTACGCTTCCACTATTGCCGCACTGGTCGTAATGGTAGATGTATTCTGGCCCGCGATATTGTGAAGCTCATGTGGAAAGGTAGGCTAACGTTATTTTCCGATATCGGGAGAGTGTGCATTTCATTGAAACTGATGCTCAACGGCTAGACAACGGAACAGATAACTCAACCGAGTTAAATACTGGCCTTCAGGGAGGAAACTACCTGGGACTCATGAAGATCATAGCTATATTCAACATTTCTTTTTCGAAAACAATTGGTTTAATTGAAAATATGTTTACTATAGTTTGTCACAGATATATTGAGTAACAAAAAAATATTTTTTATTTAGATTTTTTTTCAAATAGCAATATTGAAGCCATTACACGACATGCCTCTCCCGTATGTCTCTCTAATCCACGTAGTAGGATTCTCAGGTATGGTTAAACCTAAAATAAGAAACTAAAAATTTTCTTTTCCTACGTGACAAATACTATGGAAGTGCACACAAATTTTTAAATATATTAATTTTGTAAGAATGGTGAACATTTGAAAAAAAAGTGTAAGACCAGAATAAGGAGCTCAGGATGGAATTCACAGGGCGCACAAAAGAAACAGTGGAAATAGATATGTAAGAAAGTCTATATTCAGTAAGTTCTTGCCTCGATGCAAGTCGGTACAGTTGATTTCCGCCAGAAAAATACAGTCGTGAGGACACCCCTGACGTCAGGCTCTTCATTTACAAAAGTCCTCTATCCTAAAACCTCCTTTAAGAAGGGGAACGCGCAGAGACTAAATACATGGCCCGCTTCGGGCGTTTGTCTAGCTCGAATATCCTAACACTATCTCGAATATGCTAACAAAAGTTCTCTATGCATTCACAGACTTGTCTGTAGCAAGAAATATTCTTATAAATATTCTGCGTCGATTAAAAAGTCATCCTTGTCGTGTAATGGCTCCAACATCGCTATTGTATAATATTTGAAAACATCTAAAGAAAAATGATTTTGTTATTATTAAATATATGTATTCTAAACACTAGCGATCAGATCTTCCATTGAGTCAATTGTTCTACACAAAAATTTGTTGAATATAGCTATAAATGTAGCTGTTGGTAAATAATTTGAAAACGTGTTAACATTTTCGTTTTTGTAAGCTCGGGATTCAAAATCCAAAGTGAGAGTGATGCGAGAGAAAATTCATCGGGAATGTCTCTTTTATGTAACTGTACCGCGGAATGCATTTGATCGAAGATATTCTATACCACCCAGGAGAAAACTGATACAACCATTGCGCGAGACTAAGTGCACGATTCATAGATATTGAGGAATTATGACAACTTGAGCAACCCCTGTCCCAAAAGGATCTTGAATTTCTGAACGTAGTCGTATTTATCATTGTTATGAACGAAAATAGGCTTTTCGGGTTCTTTGGTAAATTAGAATGAAATAGTTTACAAATGTGATTGTTTACGAGGTTTTAAAGCAACTAAAGATAATCTTCAGACATCTAGAGATGTAATATATAAGAGGAAATTGCCTTTCTATGAGCTAAATTACCTATGTATATCCTTTGATTTAAGTTCTGGTACGAAAATATTGATAAATGCTAATAACTATTTATCAATCACTTTTTGTGTAGAAATTATAAGTATCTTAATATAAAAATGATCTATAAAAAACTTACCATGATAAGAAGGGACAATTATCTCTGGCGCAGAAGATGTTTATTTTTTGTTCACATATTTTCCTGTAAGTCCCACTTATAATTTAGCCAAATGTCAGTCTTTGATATTTAACAACTTTGTTGTAAGTAAAATTACAAGTTTCGAAAGTATTTATAACTTTTAAACAAAATTGGGAAAGTTTCTGATGATAAAAATATTGTAAGGAAAATATGTTTCTATATTTGTTTACTTTCTGGTAGAGATCAACGAGGTATTCAAAATACCTCCAATTGTCCAAATCTTTGCATGAAACTTCACTCTTCTCGTAAATTCGTTCAATCGTTTGTCGTTTAAAGATCTGTGATTGAGTTCGATTCCCATTGGTTGCGTTCGAAGCAATCATTACAATTTAATGTTTCGCGGCTGTCCGAGATAAGGAGATCTTGAACAAGTTCGATCGTCAGAGTAATTAATGGACGTCTGCTGGCGGTGGTTACCTTCGAGTAATAGTGGCGGTTGAATTTTAGGTAATTTCACCAACTACGATAGCCGATTTCTCTGGATCGGGGCTTTAATGGCGTTCAACTTTGCGCGACTATACAGGGTGGCTCATGAGAAACTGAACAACTAAATATCAACTGTAGAATCGAAAATATGGGAGAGTGTCGAAGAGGAAAGCTATACCCATTGTTTTAGAAGACGAATCTGGTTCTACAAACAAAGATTGCGTTTAATGTTATACTTGTAACTATTTAACACTAAAACTATGTCCATGTTCAGTTATTAGTTAAAGGTGCGTAGCTCACATTTGTCTATAACATCTAAAACTAAAACTACGAAGTCAATCCATTTGACCTATATATTTTAATCGTCTTTCTAAAGTCGCTCAGTTATTAACAATGATTTTATTATAATTTTTAAAGGAAATTATTGTAATAGAAAATTAGTTTGATTGACAAATTTGTTTGAACCTCCTTGAATAACAAAGATATAGTTGTACATATGTATAATATGTTAATATGTTAATATGTTAAATATAAGATGTTAATGTCACTGAATATTACGATGAATGAAATCTCATGATTTACGAAACCAAATTGCACATGTCAATGTATACACAGTGATCGAATTTGGATTTCTAGGTCACAAGTCATGTCGAGCTTATAGTACTCTATCGTTGTATCTCTATGTCATTGCATTGTTCTTGAAATCTATCTCTATTCCAACGAAACAAAAGAAATACATGCTATTTAACCCATTTACTGTCGACTACGAGATGTTTCGTAGTTCATATTGATTGTAATTACTCAAGGGATAACTTTATAGCCTTTTGAGTCACGAATTATTGCAAAAGGAGATCGTGAAGTTTCTTTTTAAAACAATAAATTTAATATCACTTTTTATTATCAAAATAATAACCTAAACTACTGGACTAAATTAGCGGCACACTTTTTTAAATGCTCCTAATTATGAGAGTTTTCAACTGATTTCGGTGAAACTTCGTGAGGAGTATTCTTCAAGTGTTTTCTGGATGTGTGCAAAGTTGCATTGGCAAGGGTTGATGAGAAGGGGTTAATTCACCCCCCTAAAGGGGAGGGTGTAGAAAAACGCCTCTTTGGACCAGGGGTGGCGGGAGGGGTTGAAAAATTCAAAAAAACCTTCGGGGCGACTCTCTTAGATGCCCTCTACAAAATGAACCCTTTGAAATGCCTCTTGGACAACCCCCTCCCCCTCCCCCCCCCCACAACACCCCACCCCATCTAAAATCCACAATTTTTTGACAACGGTCTCGATTTTGGACTCAATGCATTCTCTAGACTCCCCTGATCCAGAAAATGCCATCACCTATACCGTGCACCCCATAGGCACCCTTTGGGGGAGTGGAACAGTTCGCAAATTTTCAACTCCCTTCGTAACGGAGCACTTCCACATATCGGAGGGCGATGAAATGCACCATGTTTGTTCTCGATACGGTAAGGATGACTGCCGATTGCGTCCCGTTTCGAATACTGCCCCCGGAGCTGAAGGGAGGGGGGCAGAGGTAGGGGCAGTCGGCATGCAGAAGTGGAGCGTGGGCCTGCACCCGTACGTGGTCAGCCCACGTTAAATTGGAGTCCAGTCTGGTCTGACCACGTACGGGCGCAGGGTCAAGCACCACTTTTGAATGCCGTTTTTGTCCGGCCCACTTATTACTCTTTCAAATCTGCTCCGATTTGACAACGAAAGCGTGATTCATAAAATCTGATTTTTTGGGGATTTGTTAATAAACCATTCGCCCGTCCGAATCCACGAACGACGTTGACGTGGGGTTACTCGTTCACCCTGCAGATGGGCCTGAAGTTGGAAGCGAGTTTTTTAAAAAAATCGACATTTTCGTATTTTATTGCCATTCACGCGAAAAAAAGACATCAAAACTGTGTCGCCCCAATGCCTTGGACCGTACCACATGCGTTCCATGCAACGAAACGTCGTTTCAACCCTTACACTTGGGGGTGGACCACCTCTTTTCCAAAGAGGCGTTTTTCTACACTCTCCCCTTTAGAGGGGTGAATTAACCCCTTCTCATCAACCCTCGCCAATGCAACTTTGCACACATCCAGAAGACACTTGAAGAATACTCCTCACGAAGTTTCACCGAAATCGGTTGAAACTCTCATAATTATAAGCATTTAAAAAAGTGTGTCGCTAATTTAGTCCAGTAGTTTAGGTTACACATCTGTATTAAATCTTGGCGCCTAAAGTAAAACACATTAAATTTGCCTGGCAGTGAATAGGTTAAAAAGACATCGACGACCATTAATCGACCTTAAACATAACGTCACAGAAATTATTTGTTTCATATTATATTTTCTTTCTTTAACAATATAACTGTTTTTTTCTCATTTTCTTTATCTGTACTCCTATCAGACGTATTTAGATGTTCTGTTTTTCGTGAGTCACTCTGTAGACATTATTACGAGACAAAGTTTAGAGAGGCATCCTGCATGGTTGCGCGTCGTGTATTACCCCCCACCCTCAATCCGTTGAGAATATGCGTCGACGACCATACACGTGCCGGCGGTTTTATCATTCTAATAGGCAGGCATTCTGATGCATCAATTATAGAAACACAGCCAATCCGGTCCCGTATTACATGGCCGCCGAATAATGCGGTCCGATTGCGTCCGATTATGCGAATAATAAATTGGCATTCGGATGCGCCGCGCACCGAGACACTCGTCGTTCCATTGCGCAAAATGCCAACCTTTTGTACCAGTTCCCTTTATCAGGAATTAGTATAATTCGCTGGTATCCGTCCATAAACGTTGCACAACTGGGTTTAGTACATTACATCTACTTTCAAAAAATTGTGAAACGTTGTGTGTACAAACAGAATAATTAATTTACAATACAAAACTATTCTTTGTTGGTACCAGAATAGAGATGGAGTAAAATCATCCCTTGAAAAAGACAAAGCCTTTTCTGGTGAGATACCTCCAAAATGGTGAAAGATATCGAAAAATAATGTAAACGAAAGGTACATTTTAATATTGCACATGTGTACAAGAGCGTAGGGATAATTATCAAGGTACACAACAATTTGAAAAGCATGCCTCGATAATTGTTTGCATGTTGTCAAATATGCAATTTTTGCATAAACTGTTGCTAAACACAATAGCACATTTCAGATAACAAACAGTTTCAAACATGGAAATTTAATTGGTACGTATCTAGCAAGTAGAAAAAGTACGTAGCTTTGGCAAAAGATAACATAACATAACATTACAGGATAACAAGATCCATCGTTTTCAATATATTCAAAATTATCTACGAAGATATTTCGATATTAAAAATATTTTGTCTGTAAGTGGGACAAAAACCATATATTACAACTAAAATTTAAATGACAAGGATAAAGGTTTCTTGGTGTTTCATGATTATAAATTGTTATGCATGACGATAGTAATTACAGGAACTTATTGTAAAAAGTAATATATGGAAAACATATACCTGAATGATTTTGCTTCGTTTGCTTGGACTTTGTTAAATATTATATTATATTATTATTTACATGTTCGGAACCACAAGCCGACTTCCAATATGTCAACTACTACACCAGAATCATATTTCTGGTCAATACAGCAATAAATAAAATAATTGTTTAAATGTATCTAACAATGATAGTAACAATTTGTTAGATAGTAGAAACTCCACTCTTCAATTTCAATTTTGTGCGAATGGAATCGGACGATTCTACCCTGAGTTACGTCACTTCAAAGGTATATTCATTTTTATAAACAAAAGATTGTTTAAGAGTATCTAACTTTGACAAACAACCTTGCAAGGCCGTTGCAATTCCAAGAAATAAAAGTAAGCATTGTAGTAGTAATTCTTGGAAGGGAAACCCCTTAAATTCAAAGAAATAGTAGTAAACATTGTAGTATTTCCTGAATAGAAAACGCCTCTAAGGCCTTTAAAAGAGATGCAAATTTATTTATTGATCCTCTCGAGCGATTTGAATGAAACTTGGTATCTAGGGATTTTTGGGGTCGCTGATTCTAAATCGGGACTTGAAATTTAGAAATTCAAAATGGCGGAAGCAATATGGCGACACTAAATGAAAAAAGTTATTGAATTTGAATGAAATTTGGTACACAGAGGTTTTTGAAAGCTCTGATTTTAAGTTTGAACTCAAATTTTAGAAGTTCAAAATGGCGGATTCAATAGGATAGAACATAATGCGAAAAGAAACTGTAATTGGACGAAACTTGGTATAGAGGGTTTTATTTCAGTGTCGTTTTTCCGTTACGCATTTCACTTGATAACATTCATTATAACAGTCAATAAAAAGTTTCACTTAAAAAAAAGTGAACGTTTCACTTTGAATAAAATATTTCCAGCAACTTTTGAACAAGGTTTCAAACTAAGGTCCACAAACGTTCAAATGTTTAAAAATGATATTTATTAAGACCTCTTGAAACAGTATATTTCATTTCAAATATGAGGATATTATATTAGTTAAGTTTCAAATTAATTTAATATAAGCCAAGCTAAAAACGTTCCATTTAAATAGAAAATATTTCCAGTAATTTTTGAAGGTTTCCAACTAGGGACCATAAATGTTCAAAAATATGATGCTTATTAAGACCTCTTGAAACAGTACATTTAATTTCGAACATTAGAGACATTATCTAGAGACGCGGTAGCGTCTCGATGCCAAGTACATGAAAAATTATACGCCACCGTGTATACTGGCGCTGAGGCAACCACGTATCTTTTACTCCTAAAACTGCGATTCCAACCTGACCCGAAACTTCTGTCATTAATATCTCGTCACGCCTGCTGTATTTTTTAAATCTAAAAGCATTTTTCTAATATAAATCGCATATAAGCTTTCTAATAAAACCAAAATCAATCAAATCGGTCTATGTACAACTGAGATATCGTAATATCATGTCATGAATCAGTCAGAAATTGTAGATTTTTCTTCTGATTCTGATTCTGATTCTGATTCTGATTCTTATTCTTATTCTTTTCGTCAACACTTAGCCAATAGGAGCTAAGACCATTCGTCGATTTGTCGACTCTCGGAATCAGTCGGCAAGGCTCGTCGGTCGGAATTGTAATATGGCTGTCACTCATGCCGCTCGTTCATTTCTAACCTGTAACTGTCAGTTTGCATTTGTGACATTTGGTTTCTTACAACAAGACTTTCTGGACGCATTGTGCGTACTTTTGAAAACTTAAAGGACTGAAGCTGGAATTATAATACAATAAATTGTGCTCTACCAATAGTGGATCTCTTTGTACATTTTCCCACTTTATTTATTAACATTTAAATTTGTTACAACAAGATTTTCTGCCACGCGTTGTGCATACTTGTGAATTTTATTCTAATACAATAAATTGTGCATTACACATAGTGGATCTCTTCCTTTATTTCTCATTTCATGTTTAACATTTCAATTTCTAGCAATAAGACATTTTGCGATGCGTTGTGTGTACTTTGGAAGCATAAAAGACTGAAACTGGTATTATAATATAATAAATTGTAGGTTAGAAATAGTGTAGACCTCTTCTTTCATTTCATACTCCATTTTTAATATTTAAGTTTGTTACAACAAGACTTTCTGCCATGCATTCTGTGTGCTGTTGGAAACTTAAGGGACTGAATCTGGTATTGTAATATAATAAATTGTGCGTTATTCATATGACATTAATTTTATTTGTAAATAACACATACAAACCTTATTTTACTTGCAAATTAATGTAGAGCTTAAAATAAAAATACATTTATCTTTTGTTATAGTAAGCGTAGAGTCTACATGTCTATAATATACATAATGTGTCTGAAGCCAGATATAGGAAAGAGACCAGCTTCAGTTCTTTAAGTTTCCAAAAGTATACAGAACGCATGGCAGGATGTTCCACTGCAAGAAATTTAAATGTTAAAAATGAAGTGAGAAATGAAAAAAAGAAATCAACTACTTGTAACGCATAATTTATTGTATTAGAATAAAATTCAGAAGTACGCAAAACGCGTGGCAGAAAGTCTTGTTGCAAGAAATTCGAATGTTAAAGATAAAGCGAGAAATGAAAAAAGAAATTCACTATTTGTAATGCACAATTAATCGTATTGCAATATCAGTTTCAGTTCTTAGAATTCTCAAAAGTACACACAATGTATGGGAGGAAGTTTTGTTGCAAGAAATTTAAATAATTAGAAAATGAACAGAGATCCACTATTTGTAACACATAATTTATTGTATTACAATAATATAGAAAAAGAAAGGTCAAACTTAATCCTTTAATTTCTCAAAAGTACCCATGACACATGACAGAAAGTCTTGTTGCATTTTAATGTTACTGATAAAGTGATTACATTTTTTCTTTCATAAATTTTTTGCAATGAAACTTCCTGCAATGCGTTCCGCGTACTTATGAAACCTTAAAGGATTCAAACTGATCTCCCATTTTCTATTATTTGAAGTCATTCACTATCGAAAGTAGCTTTGTAAGAAGAAATGAGATCCCTATGAAAAACTTCAAAAAAGTAAAAAAATTACGCCAAGTACATGAAAAAGTGGAGGACTTAAAGAGTAATCATAGAAAAATAGATGATCCCCCTAAAATAATTCAAGAAAGTAGAAAAAAAAGTGAAATCGAAATGAGCTGCCAGTACATAAAGGTGCTTTCCAGCAAAGTGCAAAGGCAACACTGTATAACACAATGAAAAATTCGGTGTTTTCCAACTATCCGCAGCTACAATGCTGTGTTCAACAGTGCAGACGTTCGGACCCTAATCACAACTCATGTAAACTGACTGCTCTGCACTTTGGCGGTGAAATGAAGAAGCTAAATAGTGTATCAACCACAAACTGAGACTGTTTAGACATTTGCCTAGATGTCCGTGGCCTGGAAGTCAAATGCTTGGCGTGGCCAGGCAAAGCATTCTTAGGTCATCAATACCCATACTTTCCCTCTCGCAGACTTTTACATAATTTGTCAATTTAAAACTTTGACAATATGAGTACATTTTCATTATTTTACATTTTAAAATAATTCTTATTCATCAAAATCTTGACCTTGCCTGGCCACGCCAAGCATTTGACTTCCAGGCCACGGACATCTAGGCAAATGTCTAAACAGTCTCAGTTTGTGGTTGATACACTATTTAGCTTCTTCATTTCACCGCCGAAGTGCGGAGCAGTCAGTTTACATAAGTTATCATTAGGGTCTGAACGTCTGCACTGTTGAACACAGCATTTTAGCTGCGCATAGTTGGAAAGCACCGAATTTTTCATTGTGTTATACAGTGTCGCCTTTGCACTTTGCTGGAAAGCACCTTTATGTACTGGCAGCTCATTTCGATTTCACTTTTTTTTCTACTTTCTTGAATTATTTTAGGAGGATCATCTGTTTTTATATGATTACTCTTTAAGTCCTCCACTTTTTCATGTACTTGGCGTAATTTTTTTACTTTTTTGAAGTGTTTCATAGGGATATTAAATACGTTTCGTATAGAAAAAGTCTGACTCCAAATCGCCAAAGCGCGGATAAAATTCAAACGAAACGGTAATTTGAATTTGTCGAAATTTTCCCTTTCGATATCGCTCAGTACAGAAACGTTACAATGTCAAGCGCGATGAATATTTCTAAAATACGAACGGAATATTTGTTGCTCACCAAATTTTATACTTTTCATTTCGGAAAACCTATTCGACGTTTAGCCGTGTAAAGTTTCTCTTTGATAGTTGTACGAAGCAATTTGGGTACGATTTATGACGGCATATACTTCCGTGAAATGGTTACGAGACACTTTTTCCCTGACCTACCTCTATAGAGCACTCGTTTTGCCTCGCAATGCCCCTGGATGCACTAAAATTCGATTTTGTCTCGCTGCGCACTACACTCCGCCAGCGAAAGGCAAATTCTTCGACGACGTGCACGACGATAGTGAAGCCACGTACACGATCACCCCCTGTCTCCCTTGTCTGATAGCAGTGCGCTATTAATCGTATTAGTCGGACGGTGGGTCGCTTGAGTGGTAGACACCGCTATCTTCATCCACAAAGGCGACGCGCATACCTTTACCCTCGAGATGCTCCCTTGCCAAACGGAAATCGCAGCCACCAAGACAGAAAATTTCGCCCGACTCGCTCAGTCGAATCAAACGACACGTTTGACCGGTCCAAGGATATTCTAATTCTATTTCCTCGCCATGGAAATTCACGGACAGCGCTGCATTTCGCTGAGCCGACAGATTTCTCGATTTTCGAGATATCGCAACTATATCGACAAATGTAAAGTATTAGAGTGGAAAAAATTTCGCATTTTAAGGAAGTACTCTTTTATTTTTGGTGATAGAATAGATTTTTGTCATATTCTTATTGTTTAAGGTCTTCTTAAAATATTTCTACCCAATTGTATTAAACAAATTTCAAAATTTGTAGTTATGACTGTTTATATTCTATTATATTATCTATTCAATAGAGTTTCATATTCTTCAATGAGACTCGTATATTGGGGAGTCTCCTTTAATAATGTATGGATAGACCCGTGGGGTTCGGGTACCTCGTCCTTTTTTGGGTCCCACGCCGCCGCGTGAGGCCCAAGTTTCTGCCGAAGGTGATGCCGTACAAATCTGTCGGGTACTTCATCCCAGGGGCAGTCGGTATTCAGCCCTAGGACGTCCAAAATCACCATCAGGTCGCGGGAGGAGTGTCACTGGAAGAAACGTCTCGCCTCCCTACTCACGGCCTTTTTCATCTCGCGCGCCTCGTTGCGACGCGCTCGCTCCGATTCTTGTTTTGTTATGTTTTGTTTTGTTTTTGCAATGTTTAATATAATTAAATTGTTATTTACAAACTATAATGACGTAAGTTTTTATAAAAGCTTGTAGAAACTTCTTTCACATCCTGACTTCTTTTTCAATGCGATATAAAATATAAAAATTGCACAATATTGTATAAAAATAATCTTAATATATAAAAAGGTTGTTTCCATAACAAAACATGATACAAAAGGAAGAAAAAGTAAAAAAAATAAATAAATGACTCCTACCGGGAACGAAACGCGTCCAGCGCAAAAGATCGACTTTGCAACCTGGGACTCCAACGACTGCGCCACGCTGTTTCTATGATGCCTTCGACTCTTGTATGGTCGACATTCGTCAATCGAAATTTAACTATTTTTAAAAATTTATTTCTCGAAAATAAAAGACAGTCGCGCCTTCTCACTTGCAGAGATTGTTCTACATACCCTTCTTTACATATGAAAAAAATTTGATTAAAAATTTCGGAGGACACTAGGCGATGTCTCTTTGTGAGCTCGATCTCGTTCAAAAAGCGCTCGTCCGGATCGCGACCTCCCCTTGTGAGCTGTTGAACGTTTTCGAAACAGCATTTTCTCCGCGTCGCCCATAAATTATTATAAATACTACCCGAACTGTATTATATGTAGTATCATTGTAATCAGAAAAATGTCACAAATGTAATATTGAAAGTTTCGTTTATTCGGCTAGACTCTAGTGTCTAGAGTCTAGAATAAAATGAAGATAGCAAACGTACTTTTATTGTTTATAAAGTTTTAAGGCCGAAATTGCAAAATCAGGTCTTGGTGTCGCATCCGCCAAAGTGTAACGAATATATTAAAATCAGAATTATTAGAAAATATTGCTTCTTTGCTTCAATATCCTGGAAAAAATCATGCTAACCTAATCGCCCTGTCCTCGTCTCTCCTGCAATTGTTGTATCAGCCTCTTTGTCCTTATTCCGGAGTTTCCTACTTTTTCCGCAATTGTCGCTGAAGTCAACTCGGAGTTTGGCTCTGGCTCCTGGTCACCCTTAAACCATAAAATGTCTTCTTCTCTCCCAAATTCGCGCTCTTCTTATCGCCGGCTCGCGGTTCTTCCCACCTAAGAGCTGTAAGGGGCTCCTTCTGATGTGCCACCACCGTGATGCTCCCAGACAACGTCTTCTCCCATGGCAGCTCCGAGGCAGGGGGGCCAAGCACAGTTGCGGGGTAGTGAAACCACGTTTTTAGTTGGGGACACAAAACCACGCGGCGCTAGTAGGCATCACATACACATATCTAGCGTATCGGTGAGTACCACCAACACCAATATGAAAATTTCAGCGTCGGTGTCGGTAGCCGTCGGTTTCCGTCGGTACTCGTCGTCATTTGCGAAGTAACAATGGGCCATTGTCAATGGCACAATGGTAACTATCCCTGCCTCCAGGACATGTCATCAATGAAAAATGTGAAAATCTGCGATGTCCACTTTGAGGATGTTTATAAATTATATGTCCGACTAAGTACTTCAGCAGTGCCAACGCTTCATTTGCCAAGTATGTATACATAAAATAAGCATATTTATAGGCCCGTATTCACAGTCGCGATTTAAGCATTGTCTTAAGAAGTTCTTAACTAAGTTCGCCTTATTGGAATAAGCATTGCTTAAGTCGCTATGTATTCACAGTATTATGTATTATCATTTTATTTTATGTATTCATAAAGACTTAAAACTTTTTTAAGAATCGACTGTAAATCTAGAATAGACAGCAATTGCTTTCAATAGGGAATGCTTACGTCGATGCTTAAGGCGTTACTTATTCGACGACTGTGAATATGACGAACACCTTAAGCATATGCTTAAGGCCAGCTATGTGAACTTGGCACCCGACTTTTCGAAAATTCATTTTTTTTTATAGAAAACGATAGCTATTCGTTTTATAGCTTATTGTACCTCCAATAGTTTCGTTTGTACCTCGACCAATTAATAATTAAAAAAAATTCAAAAAATGGTCAGCACCCGACATCGAGATTTTTGAAATCGGTTTTTCCCGATTCTTTAGAATCGTTTGTACCCGCCGGGAACGTATATCTTTCCGTTTGTACCTGAATAGTTTAAATTTTATTCTAAAGAATCGTGAAAAAACAGATTTCAAAAATCTTAACAATTAACGAACTTCACTCTCACGTGGATCAACAATTGCTATAAAATTTAAACTATTGAGGTACAAACGAAACGAAAAGCGATACAAACGGGTACAAACGATTCTAAAGAATCGGGAAAAACCGATTTCAAAAATCTCGATGTCGGGTGCTGACCATTTTTTGAATTTTTTTTAATTATTAATTGGTCGAGGTACAAACGAAACTATTGGAGGTACAATCAGGTACAAATGAAATATTATCGTTTTCTATAAAAAAAAATTAATTTTCGAAAAGTCGGGTGCCAAGTTCACGTAGCTCTTAAGGCCAGCTTGGAAATAAGTTGCGACTGTGAATACCGACTATTGTACTTTATTATTTATAATTTCTATATTTTATAGAACCTGTAACTGTTGAAACTTCAATTTCTGCAGTAATTTCTGAAGGAATTACTGAAGTAATCGAAGCAACAGATCCAATGGAAATTGTGACATCGCAGACACATTCTGGTAAGAAAATGTTAATTTAATTCTATCATGTCATGTATAGAATTGTATAATTTATGGACGAAGCAGATATCTAATTATCAAATATTTGTAATGGATGTTACAGATGGGCATAGTAATACCACATCTGAGGCCAGAGCGATAATTGCCGTTCCCTTCTATTTTTATTTCTGTTTTAGGAATTATAACTGGTCTGGCGGAAGGGGCAGCATCAAGTAGAGGATTTCGAAAGACACTCAGTTGTCTAATGAACTGAGCAGCTTAGCCTATTTCTCTATTATTTCAGGTTGTAACGTGTAATAATAAGAACAAATCATTGTAACGCGGCGCCCCGTTTGGAACCCGTGACAACGACGCTCCTGGTGGAAAAACCCCGTACGCGACGCAGTACCGAGCGTCCGGCTAGGTACCGCGCGGAGGGGAAAACGCATAAAAAGGAATCTCCCCATGGTCCGTGCTTTCCCTAGAAAGCAGCCCACCGTTTCCAGGAAAGGCAGAGAGAGAGAAAAGGAGTCAAGCTTCAAAGTCACGAGCAGACGACGCGTAAGGTGTTTGGCACTCCACGACTTGCGTAGCTTCCAAAAACCACCCCAACGCCCAAGCTTGAGGAAACCGAGATCCGCAAGGTGACCGGTACCGGCCTAGTGTTTCCCGACTCGTTAGAGGAAGATGTCCCCGACGACACCTCTACGAGATTCCTACCAAAAACCCTTCTTACCGCCTCTCCATCAGCAAATTGGATTTCCTACGGGCCGCGTGGAATCCTAACGTGCGTAATCCTCGCCTGTACCGCGAACAACCGCGATCCTAGTATTAACGACAAAAGTGAAATCATAGTTTGTTTAAAATGAACGAATACGTTAAAAACTACATCAACGTTACAAGGTATGTATATGTCAATATGAAGTGTGCAGTAAATTAGATTCATAGATTGACTGTAAATAATTTTCATATGTTTTTCAGATTGGACTGTTATTACTTCGTGTAACATAAGCGTAATTATATAAATATTCTTATTATAAAATTTATACAATATAAGTTAAATAAAAAAAATGTTTGTTATATAAATATTGTATACCTTTTTATTACAATTCGTTTTTTATTTTTAATTATATATATTTTTCAGAAAGTAAACCAGAGAAAGTGCAGATGCAGTTCAAAGGATTTTCGTCATTTCAAAATACATAATTTTTGAAATACTGGTTTCCTTTCAAAAATTATATTTTTTGAAACGACGAAAATCTTTTGAACTGTGTCTGCCTTTCTCTGGTTTACTTTCTTTCAAATAATTTAAAACAATTTGAAAAGCCCGCTACTGTATATATATATGCATATACGCGCATGCGCTCTACATTTTAGTTGGAGACACAAAATCACGCGGCGCTGCAAACTTTGTACTAACTTTTAATACGGTAGCTTGGCCCCCCTGCTCCGGGGCGATGGTTGGCCTGACCATCCTGGGAGGGTGGCGAGTCCTAGTGGGGGCCACACAGGGGTCTGTGGGTGGAGGACACCGCGACCGGTGATTTACCGCGCTCGCTCGAAGACGCGGCGCGGGACGCAAGCACGAGGGGAGCGAACAAAAAGAGGGGTCCCTACTGGGCCGCGGGCCACACATCCTTCCATTTAGGGTCGCGGACCACCTCTCCGGCGTGTTCGGCGAGGAGGGAGCGAGGACCCTCCGGGGTCAGGGTGCCTTCGTGACGGGCAGAAAGTTTTGCCCCGTCACAATATATTTAAACTTAAAGTATCGTCTTTTATCAAATTTCTTTAATATTTATTGTTTGAATTTCATCCGATAACCAAATTCATGATGAACAAAACAAAATTATTGTTCATTGTTTCAGACCATTAGGGTACATAACTTTGAAACTAATTAAGCAAGGCAGCAGTTAATTTAACAGAATCTTGTATACATAAATGTATGAAACTTCACAGATCTATGCTAATTACGTTTACTGCAATAAAATCATAAAAAATGCCTCGAAAGTGGTAAAACTAAAAGAGTACACAGTTTATACCACCGATTGCTTTCCAGCTACGATGCTATTTTTGAAAACGACAACGCACTAATGCACAGATTTAGAGAAGTTCAGACTTGGTTCGAAGATCGCCAAGGTAAACTTCAACGCCTTCCTTGGTCAACACAGTCTTCTGATTTGCATATCATCGAACCACTATGAGCAGTTTTGGAGAACAGGGTGAAATGCAGATTCCCTCCTCCAGCATCTCTAGAGCAATTGGAAGATATTTTGATCGATAAATGGGATCACATTCCACTGGAAACTATTCAAAAGTTGTACGAATCGATTCCAAGACGGGTAGGAGCTGTATTAACCTTCTATTTGGAGAGTAATCATTTGTCACGTGTTTGGTCACGTGAAATATTGCCACAGTCTATTACAAAAATGTTATATTAACACATTCGCGACGGCAGATATTTAACATTTCTAATACCGAGTACTGATGAAAATAATAAAATTCTGAAGCTGTACATCGCAAGGCTCGAAAGGCTATAAACTTTTCCCTCGTGTAATTGCAATCAATTTGAACTATGGGACATTTTGTAGTTAGTAATGAACGGGCTAAGGAAGTACTAATAATTCTGTATCTCACCGTGTGTATATTGTACAAATTATTTTATGATGTTGGTCTTTGGTATGTTTCAGAAAATCTTACATTAATCAAGAGTTTAATTGATATAGTGTATATATTCATTAACAGGACTCAAATAGCATTGTGTTTTCAAAATACGGTGTCGTTTGAAGTCAAATTAACCCATACTAGCAGGCTGAAGCGTTTTGCCTTCGGCGCCAAGATTTAATACAGATGTATAATCTAGGTCATTATTTTGATAATAAAAAGTGATATTAAATTTGTTACTTCAGAAAGAAAATGTATAATCTTCTTTGAATCAATAATTCGTGACTCAAAAGGCTATAAAGTTATCCCTCGTTGAATTACAATCAATTTGAAGTACGACACATCTCGTAGTTGGCAGTGAATTGGTTAATTTACATTCATTTTTATCGCGATATTTGCACCACAGATAAATTCAACGTAGCATAAATGAATATGGAGCCTCTAAGTTTGTTTTACCCTTAGTTTAAGGCAACTGCCCTGCTTGTTCATATATTAAAACAGCCCTGTGTGGGAACTCCGCCTGTGACTTAGCGTCATCGAGGGATCAGCTGAAGGTTCTCTTAAACGTACCTTGTGATTATCGTAAGCGAGGTCAAGTACCGATGACGCGCCCCGTTGGTATATATTTTCGCGAGGTCTTTCGCATAATTCTGTAAAAATATACAGAGCGAGTGGCGGTGAAGTAGGAGAGAGCGGTCTTCGAGTACCAAAGAAAGCCGCCGGTGTAACTTGGCAAGGCAACGAACCTTCCACAATCCTCATCCTCCACTAACGTCACCACCATCTCTCGTGCCACGACCTCCTCCTCGTCTTTTCGTCGACTTAGCCAGTAGTTTTCTACCTACATACCCTACGCGGGTGGAAGAAAGACACCGCCATTTCTATAGGCATTCATCATTCACTCCTCGCTCAACGTTCCTCCTTTCTCTCTCTCTCACACACACACGCACACTTTTGCCTTCCCTCGCTTATTCCCTCTCATTTTACCTACTACCGCCTATTTCTGTGTTTGCGCCCCCTCCCCCCTCTCTCTCTTTCTCACCTATCCACCCCCTCCTCCACAATCATTTTCCGCAACTTCTGGCGTTACGTCCCTGAAATCTGCATTGATGGTAATCTACCAGGCTTTTAACCGTATATCACGCTCCTCGACGACCGATTTTGGATCACGGATAGAAATCGTTGGCGCCCGAATACAGCCGAGACGGAGACGAAAAACACCAGTCGACTCGAACGACAAAGTTTTCAAGGAGGCGGTCCTGCAAACGATGTTTATGGCATGCGTGTTTTCGCGGCGTTTCAGCCTTTAATACGAATTGCGCGTATTTTTTACCGGGCTCCACGGCTATTTGTTTAATTATACGCTGTTTGTAAACGCGCACAGTCATTTTCACGAAAAATAGACGTCATTTACTGTTTAATGTCCGCGTTCCACTTCTCTACTTAGCCAACAAAATTATGGGTTTGCTGGGAAAAATCTGATTAACTCTTTTAAACTTCTAAATTAACAGTTTTTTTTTTAGAAACTAGAGAGGGACTCTGTCGTTAATACTGAAACTATCAAGTACATTAAGTTAGGCCATGTTACTTTAAGCTTCTTCTTAGAAACAGACAACTATTAACAATAAGTTTACCATAGAAAATTAATTTTATTGCTAAATTGGTTTGGTAAGTGTGTTTAAATTAATAGTACTTAAGACTATCACATGTGCAATTGTAATTAATTTTGAGATTACATAAACACGTGCTACGTGAACAATGTTCGTTGATTTAATTTAATTATTATGATATTATTAAACTGTCGAGTACAATTTGATAAATTCCTACTCTTCGAGAAAAACAAACTTAATATATTCAGGTTAACAATAACGTTTGAAACGTGGATTTCAAAAGTCTAAATGTTAATTCTTCTCAAAATCTCTTAACAAATTTAAAAAATACAGGTGCTGTTAAAACCTACTTCTAATACTTTCTGCCTCAGTCTCCTTTACCCGTTATATCAAAAATAATGTTTTAACCATATTTATAAGAAAAATGAAGCTCTATCGTTATAATTGAAAGTGAGAAAGTAAACTTGCATTATTCGTTATAATTCTGGAGTTTTATTTTCGGTGAAATTGAATGATGAACATTTTCCACGTGCAGTTATTTCAACTAGAAACGTAATTGATGATGGATTGTTCGATCGATGTCATCATTCTTTGCGTTTCAGAACTTCACTTTCAGTTTGCTTCGTTTAGCCGTAAAAACGCGTGTAAATTAATCTACACTTGACTGGCATCATACCTACAGAATGGGCAGTAATGGAAATACAAATTAACAAACGTCCACTATAAACGACAGTAACATTATCGTGAGGAACGATAAGTTCGACAAGGAACTTTTTTAAACTTCAGGATTCTAAATAATTTCGATATGAAGAAAATCGTAAGCCCCGAAGGCCAGGAATTCTTTACACGCTACATTTTCGAACTCTTCGTTTTGGAATAATGTATTCTACAAAAAAGAATCGGAACGCTCAGACGTTAGCGATCGGAAAACGATTAGGAACGCTGTGAAGGAATTTCATAGTGTAACCCACTTTGCTTTATTATATGCAAGCTATTGTCTAACCCACCCCCCTGTTGGCATATAGAATTAAAAGTAGAAGATATTCTGGCTCTCACCATATGCTCACTAAAACATGCAAGAAATTAGGTTTTCACTTGATCATATTCGTTCTAATTTTAAATTATAATATTATATAAATGTAATGATTCTGCTCTGTACATGGTCAGTAAATAGTAACCCATTATTCTAGTTGATGTTTGATTAGGTGTTTTTGCTTGTAAGAGTAAAATAATAAGAACGAATATTTTGTTATTTAGTCTCCAAACACACGTTATTTATATTATGTTTAAGTATGTTTCAACGATAGGCTTTGAGTCATTTTTAAAATATAGACATATTGCAGTTAAATTTCAATTTCAATTTACAAAGTTACATCGAAAGACTATCATTCTACTTTCTCTGCCAAAACGTTGACACAGTTGTTTAAATAAAGACCACCATTTGAACACATGAAGTTTAATATCCACTTTTTCATTTTACACACACAATATGATTTACACATGTATTGCATATTAAGAACGTCTCAATTTCAATTAATTTCACTTTATTAATAGATTACTTCGAAATGATTAATGATAATCTTTTGTTTTGAATAACAAACCAGAACAAATGAATAACTGTTCCTTAAGACCACGTGAAACCATAAATTATAATTACTTTTAATTATAACTGTGTACGAAAAAAATTTCCAGGGCTTGAACTTGCCCAGAATTTCGACCATGAAGTATCCTGTGTAGCGCTGATAACGTCGCTCCCTCGTTTCAGAAGTGACACAATTAAAAAATTTATTAATTTCTGATTCGAGAGATAAATATAAACAAAAATCACCTACATAACAACAAACGGCGTGCCTATATCACAAACATTATCTATACATCACCGCACGATTATATTTCCTGTTGCGTTTAATATTGTGATGGTTTTAAATTAGTGTCTAAATTTGTTTCGCGATATTTGATTTTGAGTGCGAAATACGGTTTTAACTGTCAGTCGAACATTTGAAACGTACGCTGCATTGCACCACGCAATTACTCACTTTTAATTAATCACTCTCAGTTTTCAAGATATAATTATTAGAATCATTTTATCACCGTGAAAAGAGAATCTATCTGGATTAATTTGAACTTGGTTGAATGGTTCGTTTAAAATACAAGAAGTAAAATACAAAAAAGTCACAAAGTAAACTTGTATAGTGATTTATAAAGTATGTATAAGATACACGCGCGTCTTCGACTGTCAATCAGTGATCTTGTACTCTTACTTATCCGAATTCTGGGAAGCGTGACGATGTCAATAAGATGTCATTATATTTAAAAGAATAAAATTCACTATTGGTAACGTGAAATTAAATACAGTAGAAATAATCTGATCGTCAATTAAAGTTTTTAAACGACACGACTTCGGGAATCAAGAATGCAAACTGAATATCAAGACGTTGTTTACTGTCAAGATTAAATCAGTATTTCTAAAGTGATTTTTAATATAAAGTGAAAATAGTAACGCAATAGGAAAGTTTAGATAAAGGTTACGTTATCTTTCATGTTATGGAATGTAAGAACCTCTATAAAGTCTTTATATAAACAAGACTCTTCAGATATAAACATGTAGGTATCATAAATGAAGGATAAAATTATATAAACTTAAATGGATGAATACAATGAATAATAAAAAAATATATAATAAATAGAGTGCAGTAGTACAATAATTATATTAGGATCTTCGCACTATTTTCATTACTTTGACTTCTATTGTTTATCGTATGCATTCATCCGAATGTAAATAACATTTTCCTTTTTAGCATTTGCATAACATGTTTACACCTAAAAGAGGATCTCAATCCATGGACCAAAACATCGAGTTCAAACAAACATTTTCGCACTCTAATGGCAAATCTTCGTCTTCGTAGCATCCCCAAGATATCAACAAACAATGCCTATTCAAAACATTAGTCTACTTACACCGATTTCAAGACCAAACTCGACCAATACAACCAAGTAAACGGCAGCTATCGTAATTATTGTACGTGTGTGATACGAAGTAATAAATTGTCAACTTACTTCCAAACTCTGCAATGTTCAGTTGCGACACTTTCGAAGCGTAGACGCGGTGTATATCAAACGCAAAATATTTACCACCGCGAACTATAGTCGTTACACATTGCTTTTCTCTATCGTTGTCTTCGCTTCTTTTTCCCTAGCAAAGGGAGAGAGAAAAAAATTCAACTACACTTCCTTTCACGCGTAGATACAGCTCATCGAAAAACGAAGTATTTACTTCCATCCACCGTAAATAGACACCTAGGAGTCGAGTGCAACAACCCTCCAGAACCGTCAGAGTGGTTGCACAAAGTTCGACCAGCCGCGCCGTAGCTCGCGTGACGCACTCGGGAGCACGAACCCCGAACCCGAAAACCCGTCGAACTCGAATAGGGAACGAGTACATGCAAGCTCGATCACTCACCGATGGAGATCTTGTCGGGGTACGCCGCGGGCAAGAGGACCAGCAAGACGCACAAGGCGGTCGTCATCAGTGTGGCAGTGGACGTTGGCCTGTCGATCCGTGAACTAGCAACGTTCTTGAAGTTTCCAAGCGTAACAGACACGGCACCGTGACAATTCGTCGCGCGACGCCGACGTCGCGACGAGGGTGAACTACCCGTACCGTGAACAACCGGGAACATCTTCCGTGCTCCGTGGTCTGACACAAACTGCCGTACTCCACTTGGCGTGAACTCGATCTCGCTTGAACCGCCCCAGCATCCCTCTCTCCAACATTCGCGTCCCCCTCGTCCCTGAACCCCGGACCAGCCACCATTTAACCAGCCCTACGCCCTTCTCTTCCCTTCCCTTCGCTTCTCTTCGTTTCTGTTCTCCTCTCTTGTTTCCTCCTCTGGCCTCTATCCACCCTCCATGCTACAGATCCTGGTCTCGATGCCATCTCCACTACCAACCCCCAATACACACCCTCTCCGCTGCCTACCCCGTCCCCCCCTCTCTCTCTCTGGCGCAACCCCCACTGGCTTGCTCGCTCCCTGTCTCTCTTATCATGTCTGTCTATCTGCTTTTTCCCCATTTCTCCGTCTTTGTTCCAAGGTGGAAGCGCACTGTTAACGCGCATGTTACGACAGAAACGCTCAGCGCGCGGTTCCCTGTACCCGGCGTTTCCTGTTACTTTCTACGAGCAGATACAGATGCCGACATTGGCTTGCTCGGTCGGTACAATGAAAGTAAAAACAGGAACACCCTGAGAGACGACCAGCTCCCCGAACGACGATAACAAGTCACGGGGCTGATTATCGTATGTAAACATCGCGGGCAGCGCGATTGCTCGGCTGAGAATGATGGGTGACATTACCGAACGATTGTCCCGCGGCATTGTCGATCAAAATGATCACGCGGCTGCTGCGACAGGAGATGGGCGAAGTGTTCATCAAAATTTAGTCGAATGATGAATTGCTTTACTGATCATACGAATAATTAGCTCATTTTCTTAAATTTGGAGGTGAATGATAATTGTCGTACGGAGAAACAATAGATAAACATGTTGTTACGTAATGTTAAAATAGCAAGAAAGTGTAGGAATAAAATGTACATTTACATATGCGTGTATGAGAAAATGGATTAGTGATTAATAATTATTTAGTAAGAATCTATAATATATAATGTATGGTATAATATTATTAATTATACATGATTATTTTGTGTAATATTTTATGTGTAATAGTTTATTGAAGTTACATTCATTTATAATTTATCATACTGATAAAATGTATATATTATATGTTCTTATTAAATTATTAATCAGTCATCCATTTTCTTATGCATATAAATATATAAATGTATATTTTGTTGATATATACATGTATAAATATGCAAATATGTATCCTGCTTCTACCATGAAGCAACATAATACAAGATCTTATCCATATTTGTATATTATTAATATACAAATTATATTAATATAATTTAATAATATTATATTAATAATATTAATAATATTATATTATTAATGTGTTATTATTAATATTAATAAAAATGATTGTCTACTTCACAGTGTAAACTGATCAACGATTTTAGGTGTTGTATAACTATTAAAACTCATTACGTAATTATGGAGTCAAACTTTTTAAAGGACAAAGTATAGAATATATTACTTATAATGATTAGAAATTTAACTTGCTTGTAAACATGCATTTAAAATTGCTCTCCTACATTATAGTTGCATTTTCTCAATTTCTTAATTCTATATAATTTTTTTAATACCTCCATCTTCTAAATCCTCTAAAAAGTGTTTAAATTCGATATTCGATGTTACATCGATGAAACCTCGATTTACGGCGACGATCGGCGTCAAACTCGAAGTACTGATTCCAGGTTGTACGTGTAGCTATCAATAAATCAGGTAGGTATGAAATCACTCAAAACTCATCTGGAGATGGTGATAGAGATTCGATGGATGTACGGGATCAGGAACAATTTTTGCTTCTAAATAATCTGCAAAACATACGTGTTTTTAGAACATGACTCCATTAAATAGAAAATAAAATTAATTATCGCTATATTATAGCTATAGGCGCCATATCCCTATTCTTTTAGTCATTAAACATTTCTAATAAAAAAGATTACGTGGATACTACAATACAATGTTTACTCAATTGAAAAATATATGTAAAATATAAAAATACTTGGATGCATTTCATTTCTCAGAAATAAATTAAAATAAAACCGTGTATGCATATTCAAATTAGGGAACCGATCGAAAACTGAAGTTATATTCTGAATAAATATAAAATCTATCTTGAGATCCACATTGAAAAACGTTGCATAAACATTTACATGTTATTTAACAATGGAGATATGAAGAATTACGAAAGATTTCATTAAATTTAACTGTAACAACGCTGTAGTGGCGAGAAGAACTTGACAAACTGCGCATGCGTCGAAAGTTATGGACCTAACAGAATTGGCGGGAGAAATCTTTCTGACCGAATTAAATTCGTTTCAAAGAAATATTTGACATTCTGTGAACGTTACCTGGCAAAATTGAAAATGACATTGCGAATCGTATTGTGTACGTCGAACTGTAAGGTCTGAAATTAGGACAATCGTGTGTACGTGACAAAGTGCCATGACCGAAGCGATTCCTTCGCTTTATGTAAAAGTTACAACCCCATCACTCACGATGAGAACAATATGTTCTTTCTATTCGCTCCCTTTAAACTCGAGCAAGAAACGGCTGTTAGGTCCCCAGGTTGCTTTGCCCTTTGATTCCACGTTCGTAAAGTAAAGCGTAAAATATACGAAGACGGGTGCACCGCTCGCAAAATATCACAGACACTTTACGGTTTGAAAACATGTCCGAGGGCTACGGCCACTTTCTGGCACGTAAAATGTACGTACTTACACAAAGTCGTAAAATCTGATTCCAGGTTGTACGTATAGCTATCAATAAATCAGGTAGGTATGAAATCAGTCAAAACTCACCTGCAGATGGTGATAGAGATTCGATGGATGTACGGGATCAGGAACAATTTTTGCTTCTAAATAATCTGCAACCGCGATTGCAGCAACGAAAATAATAACACATGTTATAAAAACAATAAACAGACAAAACTTGTCCACTTTACAAATATTCGTGATACGTTTTAATTACTTTTTTGTACATCTTGTAAATTTGTTGTTGCTTTCACTTTCTTTAAACTCGTTCATCAATACGGCTGAAGTTAACTATAATCGATTATCGAATGTTCGCGCATGCGCAGTAGCAGCTTGGCTTTCAACGGCGTATGAATGAATTGAGCACCTCTGACATTTTGTTACGAAGAGGTTAGAATGTTGCGAAAGTGACAGATCGCGAAGGATTTCGGTGATAAGTGATTTTGACATTTGTGTAGTTACAATTCTTTGCCGTGATGGATCCAGCATTGCTTAGAGAACGAGAGCTCTTTAAAAAAAGAGCTCTCACGACTCCAACGTAAGTTTTAGATGCCAGTTTACCTTTCTAACCTAAATTTAAAGATATTTTCGTTTCCTATTGTCGTTAAAAATAAGCTGTATAATATGTTGCACTATTATAGAAGCATAATTTATATTTCTAGGGTAGAGAAAAAGAAGAGGGAATTAGAAAAAGATTCTGCAAGAGATGAACCACTCAAGAAAAAACCTAAACCATCCTCCGTATCCAGCGGACCAAAATTGGACATAGTCAACTATAAGACTATGTCTGGTAGCACTCAATATAAATTTGGAGTGTTGGCAAAAATAGTTAAGCACATGAAAGCTAGGCATCAAGAAGGAGATGATCATCCTTTATTGTTAGAAGAAATTTTAGATGAAACAAACCAATTAGATGTTGGGTCTAAAGTAAGTTGAATATTGTATTAATTTCATAGTTGTATAATTTTGGCATTGAAACTTTCCATGATAGGTGATTATAGTATAATTAATTGACCAAATGAAGTATTTATTTGGACCAAACCTTAAAAACAAAACCGAACACATAAAATTTGATTTAAAATACAACGGTCATTTAATTAGGCCAAGTTGTTCTGCTCGCAAAGTACTTCAATTACCAGCAATCAACCTTAAATATCTATTATTTTCTTCCTTATACTTTTTATTAAAGCACCCTTAACATTACTATAATTCAAGGTTTCTAATAATGATATTTTGAAAACCAAGAGTGAGCAATAAATATTTTCTGCTCCAAAACACTCAATAGTGTTCTCCCTCTAGCATGTTTCAAAGGTTTTAACATCTTTAAAATCTTTCTATTATACATTTATTCTTAGATTTATATAATTATTTTATTCATTATTGTGTTAAACTGTTGATATGGAACAACAAGTTATGTTTACTGAATTCTATAAGTAATTGTTTGAGAAAAATAAGACGAGCATGCATACAGTATATTTTATAGTTAAGGAGTGAAAGATATTATCAAAGGTGTAAACCTATAGATAAACTTTCTCCTGTTAGGTAAAACAATGGCTACAAACAGAAGCTCTTATAAAAAACCCAAAGATAGAAGTGACTCATGATAATAGGTTTATGTTCAAAGCTATGTATAAAATCAAAGATAAAAAATCTCTATTGAGATTATTAAAGCAACAGGATCTGAAAGGTCTTGGAGGAATTTTATTAGAGGATATACAAGAAAGCTTACCACACTGTGATAAACATTTAAAGGTAGGTATAGTTCTAAATGTTTTGCCATCGTCTGTGTAATAGATACAGTTAGTTGATGATTTTAATGGTGACACATCAAATGCAGAGTTTGCAAAATGAGATATTATTTATAACTCGGCCCTTGGATAAAAAGAAGATCGTCTTTTACAATGACAAGACAGCTCAATTTCCAGTAGACGATGAATTTCAAAAATTATGGAGGGCCGTTGCGGTCGATGCAATGGATGATCAAAAGATCGACGAGTACCTTGAAAAACAAGGAATCAGATCGATGCAAGACCATGGTCCTAAAAAACCAGCATTGATTAAAAGAAAGAAACCTGTTAGTAAGAGGAAACAGTTCAAAAAGCCAAGGGATAACGAACATTTGGCAGATGTATTAGAAACATACGACGATTCGAAATAATTATGTTTTAATTTTGTAAATAAAGTGAATTTCATACCTAACTATTAAAAAGGAAGTAAGATTGTTTAATCACCAAAAGATTTACTTTACAGTTAGGACTGTAGGGTTACATCACCGTGATATAATAAATAAGTAAAATATTTATTGTCATAACTTTCATTGTAAGTACAAAATAAATATAGATCAGTTTCCACATCTAACATATAAGTCATGTTTAAAATCCGCCTCGTCAAACGAACAAGCCATACATTTCACACTGTGAAAACATTGAACATTCAATTTTGTTTCGAGTAACTATAATCTAACACTATTTTTACGTAAATTAATGTCAAGTGTAATCTA
This sequence comes from Hylaeus anthracinus, assembly GCF_026225885.1. Lineage (NCBI taxonomy): Eukaryota > Metazoa > Arthropoda > Insecta > Hymenoptera > Colletidae > Hylaeus > Hylaeus anthracinus. The sequence continues at coordinate 282,589 of NW_026535289.1, read as the reverse complement.
CATTGAAACAAATTGAAAAGTGTGACAATATAGTAAAAAAAATGATATTTATGTTGCTACTGACTCAATAAATTTGTTTAACATGAATTTTTCAAATCGTATATAATATAGAATTTATATAATATTGTTACAAAAATTGTAAACGTTACATGATAGTATACAAATCTTTGGTACTTATAATTGCAATGATAAGTACGCGTGTATGCATAATATATATATATGCAATTTGCTTTCAATTTTTAAGATTGCGACGAAAATTTTGTTTAAAAATTATCACCACGGTAAACTCTCTCGTGCATATTTTTTTTTTAACGCTAGCTTTACGGAGATATCAGATTTCTATTACTAAGGTACATATCGCTTTCATCAGTGAAATTAATTTACTAGAATTAGTTAGAAGGCTTAGACAAAAATAAATTTGAATATAAGCTTGTTTCTTTATATGTATAGATAAAAGTCAGTAAAAAGTGTAAACGGTTTTTGTAACTTTTCTTGCAAAATTTGGAGTGGGTCAAACTAACCGTGGTCCGTAAATCTAGCGTTAATATTGTATTTCAATATTAATAAATAAAGCAATTCAAATATCAATCCTTTGGAAGCGCCGAATCACTTTTCCCTCGTGAATAAGCACGCGTCGCTTTGCTCCCGAGCATTCTATCCAATAAAGATTGCTTGTTTCTCCTTCTAGCTGCCAAAACTTCTCGACACAATTCGTGGAAAGACTCAGCGACTTGGGTGACCTAGAGTAACGTATTATTTCTTCGGTAAGCATCATGTAATTAATAGCATAACGACAAACTTTTAAACAAACGAAATAGTCGAAATCGTACTTGTTCAGCGGCAGACACTTCGTTGAACCAGCATTCAAAGTCTTTCGCAAGTATCTCTCCCTCTTCGGTGCTAACTTGTCTTAAGTGAACCATGTCAGCTTTGTTTCCAACCAAAGCAAGGGGCATCGTAGCCTCTGGATCAGCCACAGCGAGCGTTTCTTTTGCCTTCCTCACGAAATTGAACGAACCCCTTTCGGTTATCGAGTAGACTAAAAGTAATCCATCTGCCCATTGTAGAGTCTCCGTCGATGGCAATTCGTCTTCGGTCTGAAACGTCCACGTTAGAAAGGTAGCTTTTACTTTCGATCATTTCTTGCATTAATGATAAGTATCGATACTTATACAATTCCCAATCGCAATAGTAGCGAAACACGCATTGTTTAAATATAATTTATTTTAATGTTTCAATTGTATTATTGGCTGGTCCTCTTCGGTAAAAGATGTGGATATTAGAGGGTAAGTTCAGGTTCTGAAAATTTAGTATTTCTAATAGTAATAAGAAATATAATAGTAATTAGGTCTGGGTTAGGTAAGTTAATATGCAAATTTTCAAAATATGGACAATATAAATAAAATTATAGTGTACAATATCAATCAAATATTCTTAAAGGGATAAAGATTTAATTATTTTAACTGAATGTTGTGTCTCAAATTTTCGACTATTTTTTCGGCTACACTGTAATTTTATTAATAACGTGTTATCAAAATTCACACCCTATGCATTATAAAATGTATGGAAGACATTATATGATAATACAGAAGAAACAAATTTTTATAAAACAATATATATACATGTATAATTTTGCGTTTATACACATCTAATATTCAGTTACATATATTAGAAGAGAACTGAAATATGATATGCTGGAAACGTTTCAATAAACTTTTTAACGATGCTCGGTTTGCCACCTTTACGATTGACTTTATTATTCATAGACGTGTTACCTTCGGGCAGGTATCCAAAATTTCGAAAAGAATAGGTTCACCGTCGACCAACACCTCGTGTTTGTATCTGTTCTCTAAACACAAGAAAGTTTTTTTTTTAGTGGAAACGACTGAACTAGCTAGTTAAAGCATTTCGGAGATTAGCGTCCTCGAGATAAAACGACGGAAAAATTACGTAATAAGTTTTCACCGGGGCCACGCATATACATAGTTCAGATCAGGTAGCCCTCGGCCTTTAAGTAGATCTTTTCAGTCCAGTCTAGTTTCAGATCCCGACGCGTGCTTGCAAGAAAGCCGCTTGTCTTCAGTCTGCGTCTGTATTTGTACAAAACAAGAAGTTCTGTTCGAGTATCAACCTCGCATTAGTGCCCGTCCTATCTAGTGTCAAATTCGTCTTCGATAAATTTAGACCAGACACGGCCCGCGGTATGCGTAGGAAGAGTATACGCGATCTTTGAGGTGGCGTACAGTCCCTGGCAATTTTTCAAAAAAACACGCCATTCTATTGTCAACTCTATTCACATTTCATTGTAATTTATACCACCATCAAAAGGCCGTGTCCCTATCACGAGCCGAGCGTTGAAAGCTGAGATGTTCTTTACCTGACTGGTGATCATATTCCCCGATGTATCTCCTTGTTAGAAACCTCACTGTCAATGCTGGAATGTAAGAAAAAAAAGAAATATTACTGTAAGCAAGTTACTGTTCTTTAGCAAAATGCAATAGTTTTATGTATTGTTACAGCGAACAAAAATCTTTTTATTTCGTTGGCTATTGTAATGGATAAGATTGCTATCAATTGACGTTTTACTTCTCACGTCATCGTTATATTTGCATTTCTCAGCGCTTTGAGATGCTTTGAGTTCAAACATGCAAAAAAAGAAAACAGACAATTCTACATACATGAATATGTGTATGTAAATATATTGATTGGTGTTTTGGTTTATACTCCTGAAGTGGTTTATTATAATGTTATGAAATTATTTATTAAGTTCATATGGGTATGGAAAATTATTGTCATAGACTATGGCATAGTTGTGGTTAGATATGATCATTACAATTGAGAAAGTATGAGGCTTTTACCATCATTACCATCTTTCTATGACTATATGTTCAGTATTAGTGTTATTTACGTTGCTAGAACTTTACGTGGCATTATTTCCGTGTATATTAGGAGAGTGTGTAATAATATATAAATAGAAAATGTTCATCAATAGAAATTCCTTACGCACTTCAGATAGAAAGTCATCAACCTATATTTTCCTAGAGCTGCGCGTTCTATTTCTATCGTTTCGTTTACCACTCAATCGATTCAAGTTATTTCAAATACAAAGGAAGTGTGTTACACTGCGAAGAATTTCTTTAGAAAAAAAGGAACTGTTGCTGTAGATTTTCTCAAACTGGAGTTCTTAAATTCTTAGGGGTCCACGAATGTATTAGTAGGAGTCCTTACGTTCCCAGTAGAAAAAAATGTATGTAATATCGTGGAATAAAAAAATAATCACGAAAAAAAATAATCTCCTTATAATATTTTATTTTTATTAATTGAGTCTCCTTCCATGAAGAACTAAGAAATTGATTTTTTTATAAATTCTTTTCAAATACAATACATGTTGTTGATAGCCCTTTAAAAATTTGCTGTCTTATCTATGCACACTTCTAAACAACATTTTTTCATAAATATATATTAATTAGAGAAATATTACACTGTGCTCAATTTTTCAAGTTGATGCATAGCAGTAAATTTCGTCTTTAGTTGAGTACTACCCCAGTTTCATTCTTGACAGATAGCATTATTTATTTAATTAAATTTTGTGGAAGTAGTTTTATAACTTTTTCAATGATACTTTGTACTTATAACATTTTTCACCCTGCTTTTGTAAGAAGTAATCGCCATAAATTTTATAGAATTCCTTATTTGCAGTAGGATAGTAGTTTTACGTGAAAGTCATGTAATAAAATTACTTTTAATAAATAACGTAGAAAACATTCAACTAAAAAAACAAACTATATAAATTAAATAAAAATTGGTAAAACATAAATTCACTTTTTCCAACAACAGTCTTACATTATAAAAATTTGTTGTTCGCTTCGTTCTCCCTTTGGAAATTTTCTTACTTTGATTGTAATAAAATTTTGACTGTTACTACGATACTACTCTTAAAATCATGTTTTAAATTACATTAAAGAGAAATTCTCGGGCTCTCATCGCAACTGTTAGTTTATTAAGTAAGTAATGATAAAGAATGAAAAACGTTGTGACTCAGTATAGTATTGATACAGTTTCCACCCAAGTATAAGACCGTCTAATGAAAGTTTCTAGTTATTTTTATTTTTGTTTTGACTTTTTCACGATCGCTGAAAATCAATTTTCACCCAATATTTTGAAAACGAACGCGATCTTACCCGAGACGGTGCGCGTTTCGACAAATCTCGATTCGATCGAGAGAAACGAGAGCTATAGCCTAGTGACCCGCTTCGAGGTATACCACACTATTTTTACCTCGAACTCGAACCTGCCACGGCGCCATAAAATCTTGCACGAGCGTTAAACGTTACCATGGTGTGTTTCATCTCAAATTTAATGAAAAGTGACCCGTTTGACAAACTTCCTCGAGGAAATTTCTTCAATCACAATTACAACATTTCATTGAATTATGCTACGAGATGTCAATTGATATTATGAAAATAATGTATTTCGTTTCAAAAATAGTCAAACAAACATTTTTATTTTAACGTTTCGATCAGGATTTCATCAGAAAATCAGAATTTATAATGAAAGCTACAGAAATAGTACAAAATATATATTTTAAAAAATATTATACAATTATAATGAAAAACCTAATAAAAACCTTTCTCAAGGGGATCAAATGATTGAAACGTTAAAACATATTTGATGTTTAGGTAAACATATACAATTCATATAATTCATATATATGTATATATGTATATTGGTTTAACGTCAAAGAATGTGTCATCATTCATTGTTTACTGTTTTTCGAGTTCTTGGTTTCCGTTCTCCTCTTCAAATTCTGGTATACTCTGTTTCCTACAATCAAACTCTTCTGTACATTTATCGTATTAACTACATTCTTCTTTTAATGTATAAATTTCCACGAATTATGTTATATTTTTAGTTTGTATAGAATCTATTCCCTGAAGTGGATCTGTAAACTGAACCGAAATATATTGCAACTAAAGTAAAATATTTTTAAACTAAACAATAAATTCTTCCAGATTCTTTTCTATACCAGTACTAATATAATCCATTTCCAGAACAATAAACATCTATATTTATCATATTGTAACCATGGTTAAGGATTCAAGGAAAAGAATTCTGGACAGACAAAGGTTTATTGTGAGGAACATGGTTATACAGAGGATTGGGAATGGATAATTGTAACAGGAATTCAGAATGAACGGAATTATATAAAAGAGCATAATACAATTTCTCATTTTACAATATTTTACAATTTTCAATCTTTGAAATAGAAGAATCATTCTGTACCCTCCCGCTCGTAATTGGCGTCCAGGTATTATCGCCGAACTCTCCAAAAACGCACGGGAGTCTAGGAATAACCTCCCTCTAGCTCTAACTGGGATGTCCACGAGTAGCTCTGTTCTCCCCTACTCAACAGGCGTCCAGGTATTATTGCCGAACTCTCCTTGTCGAGCAGGCGACCAGGGACATACTCCCGTCCTCTCCTTTCTCCAGCAGGCGTCCAGGTATTATCGCCGAACTCTCCTACCGGAGTCCCTAAGCCGAGTTCTGAGAGCGGCCGATGGTCTGACCTCGTCCTCTCTCCCGGAATGGCAAATAGGCCGAATGCCTCTACGAGCCCTCAATTTATATCGCATGGTTGCTATCCGTGGCCGCGGTTGTCAACAGTCGCGTCGTTAGGCGAGAAGGTCGCGAGTTCGCGGTCCGCGCCTCGCGTCTCGCACCGCGCAGCGGCCTCCCTCCTATGTTCTAGAAGTTTCGTACGCTCGCTTTTCGTATTTCTTGAATTTCGTATGCTATAATATTATATATAAATTAATTTTTTGAAAAATAAATTTAACCGACTTCAAAAAAGGTACAGTGAAAAGTATGAAATAATTTCTAGTTAATTTATATGAATACGCACTAGCTCTATAATTGCTTAAATGTATAGGAAAATGCAGTGAAAAGTATGAAATAATTTCTAGTTAATGTATATAAATACGCACTAGCTCTAGATATAATTGCTTAAAAGTATGGCAAAATGCAATGAAAAGTGTGAAATAATTTCTATTTAAACTGCATTGTTATTCACCATCGTTTGATGAATTTGGTTAAATTATTAAATACATCATGTTAAATGCAATGCACCTTTTTCCGAGGCGGCGCAAAATTTAAAATTAAGTATATTCCCAATTGCCAAACTTGGTTTAACTTTCTGTCGAAGAATAGAAACAACTATTCAATATTGCCGCCCCCACCAAATACTATCCCAAAGCTATTCATACAGTTTTTCCATGGGGAGAGTTTATACATTAGCAGTAATCAATATTGCCGCCCCTCTCCTCCAAAAAAGCCCCAAATCTACTCAAACTATATTTCCGTGTACATACTATATACATTAAATATTAATTCCACATAGACAATAAACATGTATACATTGACAGCATTCAATATTGCTGCCTCTACCAAAAGCTAACCCAAACTGGAATTAAAAATTTTTTATATCTGCGCCGCCTTCTAAAAAGGTGCATTGCATTTAATATGATGTATTTAATAATTTAACCAAATTCGTCAAATGATGATGAATAACAATGCAGTTTAAATAGAAATTATTTCACACTTTTCACTGCATTTTCCCATACTTTTAAGCAATTATATCTAGAGCTAGTGCGTATTCATATAAATTAACTAGAAATTATTTCATACTTTTCACTGTACCTTTTTTTGAAGTCGGTTAAATTTATTTTCCAAAAAATTATTTTATTTCACTCTTTTTAGTGGCAATCTATAACCAATAGGTTTCATGCAATAACAATAGTTATGAGCAATATACAGGATGACCCAAAAATGTTGGAGGTCCTTGAAAAG